>NW_026608579.1:0-62034 GCF_029499605.1 Hyla sarda | reverse complement strand
ATCCTCACTCCTCTTGTCTCCTCCTCCATAGATTGTAAGCTCTTGTGATCAGGATCCTCACTCCTCTTGTCTCCTCATAGATTGTAAGCTCTTGTGATCAGGATCCTCACTCCTCTTGTCTCTCTCCTCATAGATTGTAAGCTCTTGTGATCAGGATCCTCACTCCTCTTGTCTCCTCCTCATAGATTGTAAGCTCTTGTGATCAGGATCCTCACTCCTCTTGTCTCCTCCTCCTCATAGATTGTAAGCTCTTGTGATCAGGATCCTCACTCCTCTTGTCTCCTCCTCTCATAGATTGTAAGCTCTTGTGATCAGGATCCTCACTCCTCTTGTCTCCTCCTCCTCATAGATTGTAAGCTCTTGTGATCAGGATCCTCACTCTCTTTGTCTCCTCCTCATAGATTGTAAGCTCTTGTGATCAGGATCCTCACTCCTCTTGTCTCCTCCTCATAGATTGTAAGCTCTTGTGATCAGGATCCTCACTCCTCTTGTCTCCTCCTCATAGATTGTAAGCTCTTGTGATCAGGATCCTCACTCCTCTTGTCTCCTCCTCCTCATAGATTGTAAGCTCTTGTGATCAGGATCCTCACTCCTCTTGTCTCTCCTCCTCATAGATTGTAAGCTCTTGTGATCAGGATCCTCACTCCTCTTGTCTCCTCTCCTCATAGATTGTAAGCTCTTGTGATCAGGATCCTCACTCCTCTTGTCTCCTCCTCCTCATAGATTGTAAGCTCTTGTGATCAGGATCCTCACTCCTCTTGTCTCCTCCTCCTCATAGATTGTAAGCTCTTGTGATCAGGATCCTCACTCCTCTTGTCTCCTCCTCCTCATAGATTGTAAGCTCTTGTGATCAGGATCCTCACTCCTCTTGTCTCCTCCTCATAGATTGTAAGCTCTTGTGATCAGGATCCTCACTCCTCTTGTCTCCTCCTCATAGATTGTAAGCTCTTGTGATCAGGATCCTCACTCCTCTTGTCTCCTCCTCCTCATAGATTGTAAGCTCTTGTGATCAGGATCCTCACTCCTCTTGTCTCCTCCTCCTCATAGATTGTAAGCTCTTGTGATCAGGATCCTCACTCCTCTCCTCTTGTCTCCTCATAGATTGTAAGCTCTTGTGATCAGGATCCTCACTCCTCTTGTCTCCTCCTCCTCATAGATTGTAAGCTCTTGTGATCAGGATCCTCACTCCTCTTGTCTCCTCCTCATAGATTGTAAGCTCTTGTGATCAGGATCCTCACTCCTCTTGTCTCCTCCTCATAGATTGTAAGCTCTTGTGATCAGGATCCTCACTCCTCTTGTCTCCTCCTCCTCATAGATTGTAAGCTCTTGTGATCAGGATCCTCACTCCTCTTGTCTCCTCCTCATAGATTGTAAGCTCTTGTGATCAGGATCCTCACTCCTCTTGTCTCCTCCTCATAGATTGTAAGCTCTTGTGATCAGGATCCTCACTCCTCTTGTCTCCTCCTCATAGATTGTAAGCTCTTGTGATCAGGATCCTCGCTCCTCTTGTCTCCTCCTCATAGATTGTAAGCTCTTGTGATCAGGATCCTCACTCCTCTTGTCTCTCCTCATAGATTGTAAGCTCTTGTGATCAGGATCCTCACTCCTCTTGTCTCCTCCTCATAGATTGTAAGCTCTTGTGATCAGGATCCTCACTCCTCTTGTCTCCCTCATAGATTGTAAGCTCTTGTGATCAGGATCCTCACTCCTCTTGTCTCCTCCTCCTCATAGATTGTAAGCTCTTGTGATCAGGATCCTCACTCCTCTTGTCTCCTCCTCCTCATAGATTGTAAGCTCTTGTGATCAGGATCCTCACTCCTCTTGTCTCCTCCTCATAGATTGTAAGCTCTTGTGATCAGGATCCTCACTCCTCTTGTCTCCTCCTCATAGATTGTAAGCTCTTGTGATCAGGATCCTCACTCCTCTTGTCTCCTCATAGATTGTAAGCTCTTGTGATCAGGATCCTCACTCCTCTTGTCTCCTCCTCATAGATTGTAAGCTCTTGTGATCAGGATCCTCACTCCTCTTGTCTCCTCCTCATAGATTGTAAGCTCTTGTGATCAGGATCCTCACTCCTCTTGTCTCCTCCTCATAGATTGTAAGCTCTTGTGATCAGGATCCTCACTCCTCTTGTCTCCTCCTCCTCATAGATTGTAAGCTCTTGTGATCAGGATCCTCACTCCTCTTGTCTCCTCCTCATAGATTGTAAGCTCTTGTGATCAGGATCCTCACTCCTCTTGTCTCCTCCTCATAGATTGTAAGCTCTTGTGATCAGGATCCTCACTCCTCTTGTCTCCTCCTCATAGATTGTAAGCTCTTGTGATCAGGATCCTCACTCCTCTTGTCTCCTCCTCATAGATTGTAAGCTCTTGTGATCAGGATCCTCACTCCTCTTGTCTCCTCATAGATTGTAAGCTCTTGTGATCAGGATCCTCACTCCTCTTGTCCCTCCTCATAGATTGTAAGCTCTTGTGATCAGGATCCTCACTCCCTCTTGTCTCCTCCTCCTCATAGATTGTAAGCTCTTGTGATCAGGATCCTCACTCCTCTTGTCTCCTCCTCCTCATAGATTGTAAGCTCTTGTGATCAGGATCCTCACTCCTCTTGTCTCTCCTCATAGATTGTAAGCTCTTGTGATCAGGATCCTCACTCCTCTTGTCTCCTCATAGATTGTAAGCTCTTGTGATCAGGATCCTCACTCCTCTTGTCTCCTCCTCATAGATTGTAAGCTCTTGTGATCAGGATCCTCACTCCTCTTGTCTCCTCCTCATAGATTGTAAGCTCTTGTGATCAGGATCCTCACTCCTCTTGTCTCCCCTCATAGATTGTAAGCTCTTGTGATCAGGATCCTCACTCCTCTTGTCTCCTCCTCATAGATTGTAAGCTCTTGTGATCAGGATCCTCACTCCTCTTGTCTCCTCATAGATTGTAAGCTCTTGTGATCAGGATCCTCACTCCTCTTGTCTCCTCCTCTCATAGATTGTAAGCTCTTGTGATCAGGATCCTTCACTCCTCTTGTCTCCTCATAGATTGTAAGCTCTTGTGATCAGGATCCTCACTCCTCTTGTCTCCTCCTCATAGATTGTAAGCTCTTGTGATCAGGATCCTCAGCTCCTCTTGTCTCCTCATAGATTGTAAGCTCTTGTGATCAGGATCCTCACTCCTCTTGTCTCCTCCTCATAGATTGTAAGCTCTTGTGATCAGGATCCTCACTCCTCTTGTCTCCTCCTCCTCATAGATTGTAAGCTCTTGTGATCAGGATCCTCACTCCTCTTGTCTCCTCATAGATTGTAAGCTCTTGTGATCAGGATCCTCACTCCTCTTGTCTCCTCCTCATAGATTGTAAGCTCTTGTGATCAGGATCCTCACTCCTCTTGTCTCCTCCTCATAGATTGTAAGCTCTTGTGATCAGGGTCCTCACTCCTCTTGTCTCCTCCTCCTCATAGATTGTAAGCTCTTGTGATCAGGATCCTCACTCCTCGTTGTCTCCTCTCCTCATAGATTGTAAGCTCTTGTGATCAGGATCCTCACTCCTCTTGTCTCCTCCTCATAGATTGTAAGCTCTTGTGATCAGGATCCTCACTCCTCTTGTCTCCTCCTCATAGATTGTAAGCTCTTGTGATCAGGATCCTCACTCCTCTTGTCTCCTCCTCATAGATTGTAAGCTCTTGTGATCAGGATCCTCACTCCTCTTGTCTCCTCCTCATAGATTGTAAGCTCTTGTGATCAGGGTCCTCACTCCTCTTGTCTCCTCCTCCTCATAGATTGTAAGCTCTTGTGATCAGGATCCTCACTCCTCTTGTCTCCTCCTCCTCATAGATTGTAAGCTCTTGTGATCAGGATCCTCACTCCTCTTGTCTCCTCCTCCTCATAGATTGTAAGCTCTTGTGATCAGGATCCTCACTCCTCTTGTCTCCTCCTCATAGATTGTAAGCTCTTGTGATCAGGATCCTCGCTCCTCTTGTCTCCTCCTCATAGATTGTAAGCTCTTGTGATCAGGATCCTCACTCCTCTTGTCTCCTCATAGATTGTAAGCTCTTGTGATCAGGATCCTCACTCCTCTTGTCTCCTCCTCATAGATTGTAAGCTCTTGTGATCAGGATCCTCACTCCTCTTGTCTCCTCATAGATTGTAAGCTCTTGTGATCAGGATCCTCGCTCCTCTTGTCTCCTCCTCCTCATAGATTGTAAGCTCTTGTGATCAGGATCCTCACTCCTCTTGTCTCCTCCTCCTCATAGATTGTAAGCTCTTGTGATCAGGATCCTCACTCCTCTTGTCTCCTCATAGATTGTAAGCTCTTGTGATCAGGATCCTCGCTCCTCTTGTCTCCTCCTCATAGATTGTAAGCTCTTGTGATCAGGATCCTCACTCCTCTTGTCTCCTCCTCATAGATTGTAAGCTCTTGTGATCAGGATCCTCACTCCTCTTGTCTCCTCCTCCTCATAGATTGTAAGCTCTTGTGATCAGGATCCTCACTCCTCTTGTCTCCTCCTCCTCATAGATTGTAAGCTCTTGTGATCAGGATCCTCACTCCTCTTGTCTCCTCCTCCTCATAGATTGTAAGCTCTTGTGATCAGGGTCCTCACTCCTCTTGTCTCCTCCTCATAGATTGTAAGCTCTTGTGATCAGGATCCTCACTCCTCTTGTCTCCTCATAGATTGTAAGCTCTTGTGATCAGGATCCTCGCTCCTCTTGTCTCCTCCTCCTCATAGATTGTAAGCTCTTGTGATCAGGATCCTCACTCCTCTTGTCTCCTCCTCATAGATTGTAAGCTCTTGTGATCAGGATCCTCACTCCTCTTGTCTCCTCCTCATAGATTGTAAGCTCTTGTGATCAGGATCCTCACTCCTCTTGTCTCCTCATAGATTGTAAGCTCTTGTGATCAGGATCCTCACTCCTCTTGTCTCCTCCTCCTCATAGATTGTAAGCTCTTGTGATCAGGATCCTCACTCCTCTTGTCTCCTCCTCATAGATTGTAAGCTCTTGTGATCAGGATCCTCACTCCTCTTGTCTCCTCCTCCTCATAGATTGTAAGCTCTTGTGATCAGGATCCTCACTCCTCTTGTCTCCTCCTCCTCATAGATTGTAAGCTCTTGTGATCAGGATCCTCACTCCTCTTGTCTCCTCCTCATAGATTGTAAGCTCTTGTGATCAGGATCCTCACTCCTCTTGTCTCCTCCTCATAGATTGTAAGCTCTTGTGATCAGGATCCTCACTCCTCTTGTCTCCTCATAGATTGTAAGCTCTTGTGATCAGGATCCTCGCTCCTCTTGTCTCCTCCTCCTCATAGATTGTAAGCTCTTGTGATCAGGATCCTCACTCCTCTTGTCTCCTCCTCATAGATTGTAAGCTCTTGTGATCAGGATCCTCACTCCTCTTGTCTCCTCCTCATAGATTGTAAGCTCTTGTGATCAGGATCCTCACTCCTCTTGTCTCCTCATAGATTGTAAGCTCTTGTGATCAGGATCCTCGCTCCTCTTGTCTCCTCCTCCTCATAGATTGTAAGCTCTTGTGATCAGGATCCTCTCTCCTCTTGTCTCCTCCTCATAGATTGTAAGCTCTTGTGATCAGGATCCTCACTCCTCTTGTCTCCTCCTCCTCATAGATTGTAAGCTCTTGTGATCAGGATCCTCACTCCTCTTGTCTCCTCCTCATAGATTGTAAGCTCTTGTGATCAGGATCCTCACTCCTCTTGTCTCCTCATAGATTGTAAGCTCTTGTGATCAGGATCCTCGCTCCTCTTGTCTCCTCCTCCTCATAGATTGTAAGCTCTTGTGATCAGGATCCTCACTCCTCTTGTCTCCTCATAGATTGTAAGCTCTTGTGATCAGGATCCTCACTCCTCTTGTCTCCTCCTCATAGATTGTAAGCTCTTGTGATCAGGATCCTCACTCCTCTTGTCTCCTCATAGATTGTAAGCTCTTGTGATCAGGATCCTCACTCCTCTTGTCTCCTCCTCCTCATAGATTGTAAGCTCTTGTGATCAGGATCCTCACTCCTCTTGTCTCCTCCTCATAGATTGTAAGCTCTTGTGATCAGGATCCTCACTCCTCTTGTCTCCTCCTCATAGATTGTAAGCTCTTGTGATCAGGATCCTCACTCCTCTTGTCTCCTCCTCCTCATAGATTGTAAGCTCTTGTGATCAGGGTCCTCACTCCTCTTGTCTCCTCCTCCTCATAGATTGTAAGCTCTTGTGATCAGGATCCTCACTCCTCTTGTCTCCTCCTCCTCATAGATTGTAAGCTCTTGTGATCAGGATCCTCACTCCTCTTGTCTCCTCCTCCTCATAGATTGTAAGCTCTTGTGATCAGGATCCTCACTCCTCTTGTCTCCTCATAGATTGTAAGCTCTTGTGATCAGGATCCTCACTCCTCTTGTCTCCTCCTCATAGATTGTAAGCTCTTGTGATCAGGATCCTCACTCCTCTTGTCTCCTCCTCATAGATTGTAAGCTCTTGTGATCAGGATCCTCACTCCTCTTGTCTCCTCATAGATTGTAAGCTCTTGTGATCAGGATCCTCACTCCTCTTGTCTCCTCCTCATAGATTGTAAGCTCTTGTGATCAGGATCCTCACTCCTCTTGTCTCCTCCTCATAGATTGTAAGCTCTTGTGATCAGGATCCTCGCTCCTCTTGTCTCCTCCTCATAGATTGTAAGCTCTTGTGATCAGGATCCTCACTCCTCTTGTCTCCTCCTCATAGATTGTAAGCTCTTGTGATCAGGATCCTCACTCCTCTTGTCTCCTCCTCATAGATTGTAAGCTCTTGTGATCAGGATCCTCACTCCTCTTGTCTCCTCCTCCTCATAGATTGTAAGCTCTTGTGATCAGGATCCTCACTCCTCTTGTCTCCTCCTCCTCATAGATTGTAAGCTCTTGTGATCAGGGTCCTCACTCCTCTTGTCTCCTCATAGATTGTAAGCTCTTGTGATCAGGATCCTCACTCCTCTTGTCTCCTCCTCATAGATTGTAAGCTCTTGTGATCAGGATCCTCACTCCTCTTGTCTCCTCCTCCTCATAGATTGTAAGCTCTTGTGATCAGGGTCCTCACTCCTCTTGTCTCCTCCTCATAGATTGTAAGCTCTTGTGATCAGGATCCTCACTCCTCTTGTCTCCTCCTCCTCATAGATTGTAAGCTCTTGTGATCAGGATCCTCACTCCTCTTGTCTCCTCCTCCTCATAGATTGTAAGCTCTTGTGATCAGGATCCTCACTCCTCTTGTCTCCTCATAGATTGTAAGCTCTTGTGATCAGGATCCTCGCTCCTCTTGTCTCCTCCTCATAGATTGTAAGCTCTTGTGATCAGGATCCTCACTCCTCTTGTCTCCTCATAGATTGTAAGCTCTTGTGATCAGGATCCTCACTCCTCTTGTCTCCTCCTCCTCATAGATTGTAAGCTCTTGTGATCAGGATCCTCACTCCTCTTGTCTCCTCCTCCTCATAGATTGTAAGCTCTTGTGATCAGGATCCTCACTCCTCTTGTCTCCTCCTCATAGATTGTAAGCTCTTGTGATCAGGATCCTCACTCCTCTTGTCTCCTCCTCATAGATTGTAAGCTCTTGTGATCAGGATCCTCACTCCTCTTGTCTCCTCATAGATTGTAAGCTCTTGTGATCAGGATCCTCACTCCTCTTGTCTCCTCCTCCTCATAGATTGTAAGCTCTTGTGATCAGGATCCTCACTCCTCTTGTCTCCTCATAGATTGTAAGCTCTTGTGATCAGGGTCCTCGCTCCTCTTGTCTCCTCATAGATTGTAAGCTCTTGTGATCAGGATCCTCACTCCTCTTGTCTCCTCCTCATAGATTGTAAGCTCTTGTGATCAGGATCCTCACTCCTCTTGTCTCCTCCTCATAGATTGTAAGCTCTTGTGATCAGGATCCTCGCTCCTCTTGTCTCCTCCTCATAGATTGTAAGCTCTTGTGATCAGGATCCTCACTCCTCTTGTCTCCTCCTCATAGATTGTAAGCTCTTGTGATCAGGATCCTCACTCCTCTTGTCTCCTCCTCCTCATAGATTGTAAGCTCTTGTGATCAGGATCCTCACTCCTCTTGTCTCCTCCTCATAGATTGTAAGCTCTTGTGATCAGGATCCTCACTCCTCTTGTCTCCTCCTCATAGATTGTAAGCTCTTGTGATCAGGATCCTCACTCCTCTTGTCTCCTCCTCCTCATAGATTGTAAGCTCTTGTGATCAGGATCCTCACTCCTCTTGTCTCCTCCTCATAGATTGTAAGCTCTTGTGATCAGGGTCCTCACTCCTCTTGTCTCCTCCTCCTCATAGATTGTAAGCTCTTGTGATCAGGATCCTCACTCCTCTTGTCTCCTCATAGATTGTAAGCTCTTGTGATCAGGATCCTCACTCCTCTTGTCTCCTCCTCCTCATAGATTGTAAGCTCTTGTGATCAGGATCCTCACTCCTCTTGTCTCCTCCTCCTCATAGATTGTAAGCTCTTGTGATCAGGATCCTCACTCCTCTTGTCTCCTCATAGATTGTAAGCTCTTGGGATCAGGATCCTCACTCCTCTTGTCTCCTCCTCCTCATAGATTGTAAGCTCTTGTGATCAGGATCCTCACTCCTCTTGTCTCCTCCTCATAGATTGTAAGCTCTTGTGATCAGGATCCTCACTCCTCTTGTCTCCTCCTCCTCATAGATTGTAAGCTCTTGTTATCAGGATCCTCACTCCTCTTGTCTCCTCATAGATTGTAAGCTCTTGTGATCAGGATCCTCACTCCTCTTGTCTCCTCCTCATAGATTGTAAGCTCTTGTGATCAGGATCCTCACTCCTCTTGTCTCCTCATAGATTGTAAGCTCTTGTATCAGGATCCTCACTCCTCTTGTCTCCTCATAGATTGTAAGCTCTTGTGATCAGGATCCTCACTCCTCTTGTCTCCTCCTCCTCATAGATTGTAAGCTCTTGTGATCAGGATCCTCACTCCTCTTGTCTCCTCCTCCTCATAGATTGTAAGCTCTTGTGATCAGGATCCTCACTCCTCTTGTCTCCTCCTCATAGATTGTAAGCTCTTGTGATCAGGATCCTCACTCCTCTTGTCTCCTCCTCATAGATTGTAAGCTCTTGTGATCAGGATCCTCACTCCTCTTGTCTCCTCCTCATAGATTGTAAGCTCTTGTGATCAGGATCCTCACTCCTCTTGTCTCCTCCTCATAGATTGTAAGCTCTTGTGATCAGGATCCTCACTCCTCTTGTCTCCTCATAGATTGTAAGCTCTTGTGATCAGGATCCTCACTCCTCTTGTCTCCTTATAGATTGTAAGCTCTTGTGATCAGGATCCTCACTCCTCTTGTCTCCTCATAGATTGTAAGCTCTTGTGATCAGGATCCTCACTCCTCTTGTCTCCTCCTCATAGATTGTAAGCTCTGTGATCAGGATCCTCACTCCTCTTGTCTCCTCCTCATAGATTGTAAGCTCTTGTGATCAGGATCCTCACTCCTCTTGTCTCCTCCTCCTCATAGATTGTAAGCTCTTGTGATCAGGATCCTCACTTCTCTTGTCTCCTCCTCATAGATTGTAAGCTCTTGTGATCAGGATCCTCACTCCTCTTGTCTCCTCCTCCTCATAGATTGTAAGCTCTTGTGATCAGGATCCTCACTCCTCTTGTCTCCTCCTCCTCATAGATTGTAAGCTCTTGTGATCAGGATCCTCACTCCTCTTGTCTCCTCATAGATTGTAAGCTCTTGTGATCAGGATCCTCACTCCTCTTGTCTCCTCCTCATAGATTGTAAGCTCTTGTGATCAGGATCCTCACTCCTCTTGTCTCCTCATAGATTGTAAGCTCTTGTGATCAGGATCCTCACTCCTCTTGTCTCCTCCTCATAGATTGTAAGCTCTTGTGATCAGGATCCTCACTCCTCTTGTCTCCTCATAGATTGTAAGCTCTTGTGATCAGGATCCTCACTCCTCTTGTCTCCTCATAGATTGTAAGCTCTTGTGATCAGGATCCTCACTCCTCTTGTCTCCTCATAGATTGTAAGCTCTTGTGATCAGGATCCTCGCTCCTCTTGTCTCCTCCTCCTCATAGATTGTAAGCTCTTGTGATCAGGATCCTCGCTCCACTTGTCTCCTCCTCATAGATTGTAAGCTCTTGTGATCAGGATCCTCACTCCTCTTTTCTTCTCCGCAAAAAAGTGATATGTTACTCAGTACCTAATCCTGATCATGTACATATAATTTGTATATGCCTAGGTTCTATATATCCTTAACAAATAGCATTTATATGTTGCTCACTTGCTTTTTGTTCTTTCCTTGTGGAGGGGGCGTGTCCATCTCTCTCCCTCACTGTGATGACTCATCTGCTCTGAGTCAGGGAGCAGCCTAGCAGTCTGCAGATCACTGCACAGTCGTTTTTATTTATGCTTTTTCTTTCCCTAGTAAAGCTGGATGCTAGTCATTCAGCTTTCACAGACTCCTGAATGTCTGATCAGCTTCTTTGTCATTCAGGAGTCAGAAAGCTTTGGCTGTACAAGCATGTTGGGAGTTGTAGTTTTGCAACAGCTGGAGCTGCAGTGTTTATAAAGCACTGTGTTAGAGCAGTGTTGCCTTTAGCTGCTGCTAAACTACAACTCCCAGCATGCCCACACATCTGTATTTTATTCTTCGTCCACCATGACAGCCACCAGAGAGATGATCCCCTTGGACCTAATAGGAACAGATAGTTTACAAGCCCCTCCCCTCCCACCATTCCTCAGTGTTTTCCTGTTCCTATTAGGTCCAGGACAGAGATCCGGGTCTGTTGTGGACTTCGGGTTTCTTTACTTTTATTTTTATCTTTTCCCTGGGGAGGGTTGTGGTCTCCTCTGTAGCCTCTGGGTGCATGGGTGAATGCCCTCCTGGGAGCTATATATCCCCACGCTCAGGATATTCCTCCGCCCATGTGCCCCGTGCTCGCGCGGGCTACATGTACCTCCGTGCCGGGTCCTTGGATTCGGGGGCGCTCCAGGGGTCTGTCGGCGGGGGCTCTGTGAGCCGTCGGCGGGGGGCTCTGTGAGCCGTCGGGGGGGGCTCTGTGAGCCGTCGGGGGGGGGGGGCTCTGTGAGCCGTCGGGGGGGGGGCTCTGTGAGCCGTCGGCGGGGGGGGACTCTGTGCGCTGTCGGCGGTCTCCTGGAGTCTGCGGCGGTGTATGGACTGCTGCTGCCCGGCTTCCTGGCTTCCCTGTGGGATGCTGCGTGAGTGTGCAGCGCCTAATTCTGTCCGGGGGAAGCGGGGCTCTTTGAGCGGAAGTTCCGGGCTGTACGGAGGTGCCGGCGGGGCGGATGTGACGTCACAAGGTAGGATTAAGGTAGGAAAATCAGTGTTATCTTTGTGTACGATTGTCCTGTGGCTTCCATGGACTCACAGGCTTCCTCCAAGGCTGATGCTATGGAGCAGCTTGTTTCTCCAGCTGTCAGTGTTTTCCTGCATATTTTCTGCTGCAAATACTTCTCTGTTTAGCTTCTGATTTGTGGTTCCTTCTTTCTTAGGGAGATAAGGAACCTTCACAAAAACCTAAAGCGAAAATTCGCAAATGCGTTTTGTGTTATGCTAAACTTCCGGAGACATATAAAAAAACAATTAACCGTGTATTTCTGAGGATATGCGATCTCTTATTCGCCAAGAAATACAGTCATCTCTGACCGGACTTAATTTAACTCCGTCTTCTAGCAGTCAGTCGTCCATGATTGTTCCGTCTGCTGTTAATGTATATCCGACTCTCACCAGTGCTGAGGCAGCTAATGTTTCTTCTGTTGCTACTGGTTACCTACCTAGTGACCCTCTTCAGTATATATATAGGTTATATGCCTAATTTACAACCTGGTAGTCCTTGTGGCAGTGGGAGTCTGGTCAATGTCGGAGATATTCAGCCTCCAGCTAAGAGACCCAAAGTGGTTCCGGATTCTGATTCTGGGGAGGAGGATCTTGTATCTAGATCCGACATAGAGGGTATGGAAGAAGGAGAAATTTCTCCAGGACCCTCTAAGCCAGTAAATACAAAATATTTGTTTGCATCTGAAGAAACTGAGACTCTCCTTAAAGATGTTAGAGAATATTAGAGAACATCCTATGACTATTCAGGATGAAATGTTCGGTAGGCTGAGGCCCAGGAAAAGAATGGTCTTTCCCATTCATGAGAATATTAAAAGTATTGTTGATGAACGTCAGGAGCCGGAGAAGAGACTGGTTCTACCTAAAGAGTTCAGATCTCGGTTTCCTTTTGATGATAAAGATGTGGACCTATGGTCTGATATTCCTAAAATAGACGTTCCGGTTACTAAAGTTGTAAAGAAGATGTCTTTGCCCTTTGAAGATGCTTCTCAGCTGAGAGACCCATTGGATAGGAAAATGGAGGGGCTCTTACGTAAAACGTGGGATTCTACTTCAGCAATGTTAAATCCATACATTGCTGCCACTAGTGTGGCTAGAGCACTGAATGTGTGGATATCTCAATTAGAAGATCATATTGAAAATTAAACGCCTAGAGAGGATCTTCTATTCCCATGTTGACGTTAGCAACAGGTTTTCTTGCAGACGCCTCAGTGGAGACGGTCAGAATAGCCGCTAGATCGGCCGCCATCTCAAATTCTGCAAGGCGAGCTTAATGGCTTCAAAACTGGACAGGTGATAACACTTCTAAATCTAGATTATGTGGTGTTCCCTGTCTAGGTAAAGTAATGTTTGGCCAACCATTGGACGACATCCTTGAGAAGGCAGCAGATAGGAAAAAGAAATTTCCTGAAGAGAAATCTAGGCAACCGCAAAAAACTTTTCGTCCCCAAACAAGAAACAAGTTCTCATACTTTAGAGGTAAGGGAAAGTCGGGGAGGTGGAGCTACCAAAAAGAGGGTAAAGGAAAAGACTTTATCCTTAACCCCTCCCAAAAAACAATGACACGATACCTGTGGGAGGGAGACTGAGATTTTTTTCTTCATCAGTGGTCAACAATAACCTCAAACTCCTGGATCCTGAATCTGATAAAATCGGGATACAGGATAGAATTCTCGTCTCTCCCTCCTCCCAGATTTCTAGTCTCAAACCAATCTTCTCCTACTCTTCAGTCCAGGATGTTAAGAGGGCGTCCAAAATCTTCTTCATCTGGGTGCCATTTCCAGCGTTCCTGTCTCGGAACAGGGCAAGGGTCACTATTCTTCCCTGTTTCTAGTACAGAAACCAAATGGCTCATATCGTACAATCATAAACTTGAAGTTCCTCAACAGGTTCATTGTGTACAAAATATTCAAGATGGAATCTTAGAAAACAGCAATCCCAATGATTGCCCCAGGGGCTTTAATGATAACTATGGATCTAAAAGATGCATATTACCATGTACCGATTCATGCAGATTTTCAGAAATCTCAGATTTGCAGTGCGTCTCAACGAGGAGATTCTTCATTTCCAGTTTGTAGCCCTCCCGTTCGGGATCGCATCAGCCCCCAGACTTTTCACAAAGTTAATGGTGGAAGTAATTGCCTCTTTAAGACTAAAAAATATTGTCATCATCCCATATCTGGACGATCTTCTTATATCAGCAGGTTCTCCTGAGCTTCTAAAAATCCATCAACATCAAGTTATCTGTTGTCTACAGGAATTAGGTTGGATCTTAAACCTGGAAAAATCGGATCTAGTTCCGAGCCACACAAAATAATTTCTGGGAATGACTCTGGACTCTGTATTGAGAACCATGTTCCTTCCAAGGGAAAAAATTACCTCTCTTCAAGAGAAAATCTCAAAATGTCAGAGGAAAAAGTTGGTTTCAGTGAGAGAAGCCATGTCCATACTGGGCTCCATGACTTCTACTATCCCGGCCGCCCAATGGGCTCAGTTCCACTCACGTATGCTGCAAGCCTTGACTCTGTCAGTATGGGACAAAACCCAACTTTCCCTAGAAAATAAATTTCATCTATCCCCCAGGGTATCGAGGTCTCTGAATTGGTGGCTGAAAACCTTCAGAGGGGGGGTTTGTTGGTTCCCGGACCAAAAATTATAACTACAGATGCGAGCGCTTGGGGCTGGGGAGCCCACATAAACCAACAATACTTCCAAGGTCAGTGGCCTCCTCATCTGGAAAAGTTCTCGTCAAACTACAAGGAGTTGAGAGCGATATGGGAATCTCTACAAGCCGCCAAGCATCTGGTAGTAAATCAGAACTTAAATGTGTATTCAGACAACTCTACGGCAGTAGCGTTCATCAAACACCAAGGTGGCACAAAACACAGAGCGCTACAAGCGATATCTGCAAGAATTTTTGTTTGGTCAGAAACAGTAGCCTCCATCACGGCAGTGCCTTTAAAGGGTTCCTGCAATCTAGTGGCGGATTTCCTGAGTCGGAAAACTTTAGACCCAGGGGAATGGTCCCTAAATCCCCTGATTTACCAGTCTCTTGTAAACAGATGGGGAAACCCATGTATAGATCTGTTTGCATCAGAGATTTTTTCTTTGAACCCAAGGGACAATCCAGAAGCAGTGGATGCTCTACCCCAAGCTTAGAACTTTCCTCTGGCCTATGCGTTCCCTCCAATTTCTTTAATTGCCAGGTCACTAGCGAGAATTCGAGACAGCAGGCTGACAGTAATATTTGTGGCTCCCTTTTGGCCAAAAAGGGGCTGGTTCTGCCTTCTGAAAAGTTTGGCCATAGACCACCCTTATCCTTTACCTCTGATGGACAATCTTCTCCTCCAGGGACCAGTTTCGCATCAAGGAATTCAAAATCTACAACTCACGGCTTGGATTTTGAGGAGTCGATTTTAAAGCAAAAAGGTCTGTCTAAAAAAGTAATTGCTACACTTCTAAAAAGTAGAAAACCTTCTACATCTAAAATTTATATGAAGATCTGGAACAAATTTGTTGACTGGATGTCTCCTAAAAGATTGAATCTTTCCAAACCTGATATCCCCTGTATATTAGACAAGAAGGGTTTGAAAAGGGTTTATCGGTAAGTACCCTTAAAGTCCAGGTGGCGGCTTTAGGGGCAGTATTTCATCAACAAATAGCTGATCATCGCTGGATAAAACAGTTCTTTAGGGCCTTAGTCAGAATTAAACCTAGGATTCCAGTTCGGACTCCTTCCTGGAATCTGAATTGGGTCCTTTACTCCCTTCGAACCTTTGGAAGAAATCTCCCTAAGATTTTTTACTTTAAAAACCGCCTTCTTGATTGCTATAAGAACTGCTCGGAGAGTGGCGGAGATCCAAGCCCTGTCAATTAGAGAACCTTACATGACTATTTCCAACGACAGTGACTCTGAGGTTGGATCCGGCCTTTTTACCAAAAGTTGCGTCCAATTTCCACAGATCACAAGAGATTGTGCTCCCTTCTTTCTGTGACAATCCTAGGAATGAGCAAGAAAAAGCTTTTAACCCTCTAGATGTCAGGAGATGTCTGTTAAGATATCTAGAAGTAACTAATCCTTGGAGAAAAGACGACAACTTACTTTTACAATTTCAGGGGCCTAACAAAGGCAAAAAAAAGCCTCAACGGACTCTATTGCGAGGTGGCTAAAAACGGTCATCTCTGAAGTTTATGTATCTAAAGGGGAACCAGTCCCGAAAGGACTTAAAGCTCACTCTACTAGGGCCATGTCTACTTCATGGGCTGAAAAATCTGCTGCTTCTATAGATCAGATCTGTAAAGCTGCCACCTGGTCTAGTCCCCATACTTTCTTTAGGCATTATAGGCTTGATCTTTCAGATAGTGAGACTCTTTCCTTTGGTAGGAAAGTTCTACATGCTGTTGTCCCACCCTAAATTATTTGGTATTTCTCTGGTGGCTGTCATGGTGGACGAAGAATAAAAGTCAGAATTATAATTTACCGATAATTCGGTTTCTTTGAGTCCCCCATGACAGCCCCTTCATACCCCCCCTTGTTATATTATTTTATTATATTTGTGTTACCTATTCATCTTATCCTGTCCCTAAATGGTAATTTGTAAAACACTGAGGAATGGTGGGAGGGGAGGGGCTTTTAAACTCTCTGTTCCTGTTCCTATTAGGTCCAAAGAGACCATCTCTCTGGTAGCTGTCATGGTGGACTCAAAGAAACCGAATTATCGGTAAGTCATAATTCTGACTCTTTGCTAGAGCTGGAGGCACACAGCTGGAGAATACACAGCTCTAACACAGGGTTTTACAAAGAATGTGCCCCCAGCTGTTGCAAAACTACAACTCCCATCATGAGAGTTGTAGTTTAGGAACAGTTGAAGACTGTAGTGGTGCAATGGGGATCTCCTATACTGGATACCAACACACTTTACGGCCGGTATCCAGAATGCTGCAAAATAAAGAGTAGTCTGTCTGCATAAAGACAGATGACCCCTAGTGGCGGCTATTTTCATTTTAGATTTTTTAGTAAAATTTACATTTATTTTTATTTAAAGGAGTAGTCCAGTGGTGATTCAGTGGTGAGCAACTTATCCCCTATCCTAAGGATAGGGGATAAGTTGCAGATCGCGGGGGGTCCGACCGCTGGGGCCCCCTGCGATCTTCTGTACGGAGCCCCGACAGCCCGCTGGAAGGGGGCGTGTCGACCTCCGCACGAGGCGGCGGCCGACACGCCCCCTCAATACAACTCTATGGCAGAGCCGAAGCGCTGCCTTCGGCAATCTCCGGCTCTGCCATAGAGATGTATTGAGGGGGCGTGTCGGCCGCCGCCTCGTGCGGGGGTCGACACCCGCTATCTCGGCGGAGAGCCGGGGCCCCGTACAGAGAGATCGCAGGGGGCCCCAGCGGTCGGACCCCCCGCGATCTCAAACTTATCCCCTATCCTTAGGATAGGGGATAAGTTTTTCACCACTGGACTACCCCTTTAAATAAGATTACTTTTTTAAATATACATTTATCAGTAGTACTACAAAATATAAAGTTTTTCATAATGACAGTGCCTCTCCAACCCCTAGACGAACACGGACGTATATTTACATCCCTGGCTAACTCGCGTAATGTGAAGCGCGCTGTATCTGCTGGGTCCCGGTTGCTATCGGCAACCAGGACCTGCAGCTAATACCGGACATCGCCGATTAGGCTAATGTCTCATATGAACCCTTTAGACGCTGCATTCAAAGTTGATCGCGGCATTTAAACCTTGAAAAAATAACTGCCGGTTACCTCAGCAGAGCTGTTTGGGACCGCCGCGGTGAAATGACGGCGTCCCAAACATTTGAGAGGACAGTGGGAGGTGCCTTACCTGGCTCCACGCTGTCCGATCATCGTTTGATTGCTCCAAGCCTGAGATCACAGATAACACTGATCAATGCTATGCTATAGTCCCCTGTGGGGGCTAAAAAAAAAAAGTAAAAATAGTAAAAAATAAAAGTAAATAAATGTGATTTAACCCCTTCCTAAATAAGTTTGAATCACCCCCCACCTTTCCCCTAAAAAAAAAAAAAAGTAAATAAAAATAGACGTGTGGTATCACCACGTGCGTAAATGTCCCAACTATAAAAATATAAGGTTAATTAAACCGCATGGTCTGTGGCGTACACGTAAAAAAAATTCCAGCCTCCAAACTTCATGGTCATTTTGTATACCCTAAAAAAAATGTATAAAAAGTGATCAAAAAGTCCAATCAAAACAATCATGGTACCGATAAAAACTTCAGATTGTGGCGCAAAAAAAAAAGAAGAGCCCTCATACCGCCCCGTATACGGAAAAATATAAGTTATAGGGAGTCAGAAGAGGAAAATGTTAAACATACCATATTTTTCGCCATATAAGACGCACCCAATTTTAAAGGATGAAAATCGAGAAAAAAAAAATTCTGAACCTTCAACCTGCGGACCTCCAGATGTTGCAAAACTACAACTCCCAGCATGCCCGGACAGCCGTTGGCTGTCCGGGCATGCCGGGAGTTGTAGTTTTGCAACATCTGGAGGTCTGCAGGGTGAAGACCACTGGTATAGGAGGTTATACTCACCTGTTCCCGCCGCTCCGGACCTGTCACCGCTGCCCTGGATGTCGCCTTCCATCGCTGTTGCCGCGTCCCCGTGGTGTTCCCGTCGCTCTGGAACGTCTCTGCTGCTGGGTATCCTCGCTCTCTGCCGCCGCCATCACGTCGATACGCACGCCACTCCTATTGGATAACGGCGTGATGACGAGGAAGTAGAGCGCCGGCATACAGGGGATCCCGGCACGGAGTAGACACTGAGGAGGCAGGTAAGGTCCCTCCTGGTGTCCTGTAAGCTGTTCGGGACGCCGTGATTTCACCCCGGCGGTCCCGAACAGCCCGACTGAGCAGCCGGGTTAGTGTCACTTTCGCTTCAGACGCGGGGGTCGCCTATGATCGCCGCGTCTGAAGGGTTAATACAAGTCATCACCGCGATCGGTGATGTCCTGTATTAGCCGCGGGTCCCGGCCGTTGATGGCCACAGGGACCGCCGCGATAGGACAGGGTTTTAATGAGTATTCGCCGTATAAAACGCACCAACTCTCCCCCCCCCCCCCCCCAGTTTTGGGGAAGAAAAAGTGCGTCTTACACGGCTAAAAATACGGTACTAATTTCGGTGCATGTAGTTATAATCTTTTTTTTTTTTAAGTAGTAAAATAAAGAAAAACCTCTGTAAAGACCTACCTACCTATTACCTACCTATTACCTACCTATTATCAACTAAACTTTCCCTAATCCCCCTCCCCATCTTTCTCTGTCTCTACCTCTATCCTAGCATTTATTTGAATTCTAAACCACCTATAAATACCTTTTTATGTTCATCTTCGGTAGCTCAGATAGGAGCGTCTGAGAAGAGAGGAAGTGGGCGGGGCCCGACAGGCGCGACGTCATCTGAAGCCTTGCCGGGCCACTTCCGCCCTTCCTGTATTCTTCTCTCTTGAAAAGCTGCGCTCAACTGACTCTGGGCCAGCACGCGCCGGCTCTCCTTGTCAGAGGGAGGAGCCTGATGACGACGCTGGCCGGCAGAATCAGGAGCGCGCCTGGCAGGGATGTGCGCACAGCGCTAGCTCCCAACTGTCTGATTGACAGGCGGGAGCTGCGCTGAGTATGAGATTTTGGACCTACAGAATAAAGATAAGGTGCCCTGCATAGAATCAGAAGCCCCCAAAAAGTTAAAAAAAAAATTTTCCAATTTTGTCATTACAAAGTACAATTGGTGATGCAAAATATAAGCCCTCATATGGGTCTGTAGGTGCAAAATTGAAAGCGTTACGTTTTTTCCTCATCACCTTCTAAAAATCATAAGTGCAAAAACGGAAAAACCTGTGGTTCTTAAGGGGTTAAGTTCCAGTGCCCCAACTACCACTACAGTGGCTACTATTGTCACTACTACTACTACACCCCCCCTACACAACCTGGGCCCCCAGCGTCACTACTACACCCCCCCCCCCCCCCCAAACACAACCTGGGCCCCTAGCGTCACTACTACAGCCACCAACACAACCTGGGCCCCCAGCAGCACTACTACACCCCCCCAACACAACCTGGGCCCCCAGCGTCACTACTACACCCCCCCCCCCCCCAACACAACCTGGGCCCCCAGCGTCACTACTACAGCCGCCAACACAACCTGGGCCCCCAGCATCACTACTACACCCCCCCCAACACAACCTGGGCCCCTAGCGTCACTACTACAGCCGCCAACACAACCTGGGCCCCCAGCAGCACTACTACACCCCCCCCAACACAACCTGGGCCCCCAGCGTCACTACTACCACCGCCAACACAACCTGGGCCCCCAGCATCTCTACTACACCCCCCAACACAACCTGGGCCCCCAGCAGCACTACTACACCCCCCAACACAACCTGGGCCCCTAGCGTCACTACTACAGCCGCCAACACAACCTGGGCCCCCAGCGTCACTACTACAGCCACCAACACAACCTGGGCCCCCAGCAGCACTACTACACCCCCCAACACAACCTGGGCCCCTAGCGTCACTACTACAGCTGCCAACACAACCTGGGCCCCCAGCGTCACTACTACAGCCACCAACACAACCTGGGCCCCCAGCAGCACTACTACACCCCCCCCCCTAACACAACCTGGGCCCCCAGCGTCACTACTACCACCGCCAACACAACCTGGGCCCCCAGCATCTCTACTACACCCCCCAACACAACCTGGGCCCCCAGCAGCACTACTACACCCCCCAACTCAACCTGGGCCCCCAGCAGCACTACTACACCCCCCAACTCAACCTGGGCCCCCAGCGTCACCACTACACCCCCCCCCCAACACAACCTGGGCCCCCAGCGTCACTACTACCACCGCCAACACAACCTGGGCCCCCAGCAGTACTACTACACCCCCAACACAACTTGGGCCCCCAGCATCTCTACTACACCCCCAACACAACCTGGGCCCCCAGCAGCACTACTACACCCCCCAACACAACCTGGGCCCCCAGCGTCACTACTACACCCCCCAACACAACCTGGGCCCCCAGCGTCACTACTACACCCCCCAACACAACCTGGGCCCCCAGCGTCACTACTACAGCCGCCAACACAACCTGGGCCCCCAGCATCACTACTAAAATCACAAACACAACCTGGGCCCCCAGCATCTCTACTACACCCCCCCAACACAACCTGGGCCACCAGCGTCACTACTACCGCCGCCAACACAACCTGGGCCACCAGCGTCACTACTACCGCCGCCAACACAACCTGGGCCCCCAGCGTCACTACTACCACCGCCAAGACAACCTGGGCCCCCAGCGTCACTACTACAACCGCCAACACAACCTGGGCAACCAGCGTCACTACTACAGCTACCAACACAACCTGGGCAACCAGCGTCACTACTACAGCCACCAACACAACCTGGGCCCCCAGCGTCACTACTACCACCGCCAACACAACCTGGGCCCCCAGCATCTCTACTACACCCCCCAACACAACCTGGGCCCACAGCAGCACTACTACACCCCCCAACTCAACCTGGGCCCCCAGCGTCACCACTACACCCCCCCCCCCCCCAACACAACCTGGGCCTCCAGCGTCACTACTACAACTGCCAACACAACCTGGGCCTCCAGCGTCACTACTACAACTGCCAACACAACCTGGGCCTCCAGCATCACTACTACCACCGCCAACACAACCTGGGCAACCAGCGTCAATACTACAGCCACCAACACAACCTGGGCCTCCAGCGTCACTACTACAACTGCCAACACAACCCGGGCCACCAGCATCACTACTACAGCCACCAACACAACCTGGGCAACCAGCATCAATACTACAGCCACCAACACAACCTGGGTCTCCAGCGTCACTACTACAACTACCAACACAACCTGGGCAACCAGCGTCACTACTACAGCCACCAACACAACCTGGGCCTCCAGCGTCACTACTACAACTACCAACAAAACCTGGGCCTCCAGCGTCACTACTACAACTGCCAACACAACCCGGGCCACCAGCATCACTACTACCACCACCAACCTGGATGTTCTTGATTTACAGACCACAGATTGATGGGAGAGAGGTCGATCACCAACCTGTAACATAAACACAGCCACAAAGTCTTCAGCACTATTCAAACTTAAATTTGCACAATGGAATTCCAACAGGACGATCTACCAAATTAGAAGAAACTATACGAGTGGTGGATTTCTACAAAGAGGCCATTGACCTCCTGCCAGGATATACAGATGACTGGCCCTCATTTTCTCTTTCCTGAGTCCACGAACACAGATAATGGCCAGATGAGCCTCAACTTGGTAAAAAGTCTCTTTACTCGACAAACACATTTTTCAATGAGCACTGATCTGTACTCATGGGTCACATACCACTGGTGGCTCGGCACATGTACAATACTATTCAGAGACACAGACCGCCATCTTGGTTCATGAAATTTCTGCGAATCATGGCGACCATGAGGATCCTGTACTATTCCTCCAGAATGTTACCTGGCTATGGTAATCATTATGGGGGAAATTTATCAAAACCTGTCCAGGGGGAAGTTGCTTAGTTGCCCAGATCGCTTCTTTCGTTTTTGAAAAGGCCTGTGAATAATGAAAGAAGCCACAACTTTTCCTCTGGACAGGATTTCATAAATCTCCCCCATAATGTATATAAATAGGCTTATCCAGACCAGAGTCACTGTCTTCACCCCTGAGGAAGTCACCACATGATGAAACACAACCTGGGCTACCAATATCACTACCACCACCAACACAACCTGGGCCACCAGTGTCAATACTACCACGGCCAACACAACATGGGCCACCAGTGTCACTGCTACCACCACCAACACAACCTGGGCCACCAGTGTCACTGCTACCACGGCCAACACAACATGGGCCCCCAGTGTCACTGCTACCACGGCCAACACAACCTGGGCCACCAGTGTCACTGCTACCACTGCAAAGACAACCTGGACCACCAGTGTAACTGTTACCACCACCAACACAACCTGGGCCGCCAGTGTCACTGCTACCACCACCAACACAACCTGGACCACCTGTGTCACTGCTACCACCACCAACACAACCTGGACCGCCAGTGTAACTGCTACCACCACCAACACAACCTGGGCACCAGTGTCACTGCTACCACAGCCAACACAACATAGGCCCCCAGTGTCACTGCTACCACGGCCAACACAACCTGGGCCACCAGTGTCACTGCTACCACTGCAAACACAACCTGGACCACCAGTGTCACTGCTACCACCACCAACACAACCTGGACCACCTGTGTCACTGCTACCACCACCAACACAACCTGGACCGCCAGTGTAACTGCTACCACCACCAACACAACCTGGGCCACCAGTGTCACTGCTACCACCACCAACACAACCTGGGCCGCCAGTGTCACTGCTACCAGTGTCTTGCACTTACGCTAACCTGTTTCTAGCTGTATTTGAAAATGACTATGTCTACACTATGCAAAACGCCTTATTGCCCATGTGAAAATGACTATGTCTACACTATGCAAAACGCCTTATTGCCCATGTAAGAGAATCTCACAGTGGCATTCATGACGTTCTACGCTTCGCTGTGTTAGAAAGAGTTAAAGCAGCACCTGGGGTCAGTGCTGACAGACACTTACTGCAAAGAGAAATGCAATGGATTATAAGAACCTAAGCTACAGGAGTGTTGGAATTCAATGATAAAGTGGATATGTCAGTGTGTTTTTAACCAGTGTATCTTGAAGAAATCTTTATATGTGTAAATGCACTTTTGGAACAAAGTTTACATGATTTACCTGGATCCTCCCATATGTTACATTTTAATCACAAGGTGTCTCAGAGTATGGTGATTGGTCAATGTGATTGCACACCTGTATTTGAATCCCTTTGTATTCCCATGCAGTTAAGGCCAGACGAAGCACGTAACCCGTGCGAAACAATGGCTGCTCTCGCCTACTACTTACCCCCCCTGCTATGTGTCCCTCCCCATCAGTTACATGTATGTGAGTATTGTGAGTATGTGAGAAGTAGCGTTGAGTTGCCGGCATCTTTTAATCTTTGTGTATCGTATTGATCAGCTTGTCATGCCAGAGCACCTCCATATGTCATCAAGTGAACAGAACTCCCCTACACCCAATAAGTGACATTCTACATTCACAGAGTAAGCAGTTCCGGTCCTACTTGTGTTTCCTCACTGTTACCACCGCCAACACAACCTGGGCCCCCAGTGTCACTACCAACGCCAACACAGCTGGGCATATTACCAGCACCATGTCCTCCACCTGATCCGCTTCCTCAGCACAGTCTAAACACTGACTGTTCTTGTCCAACTCTACATTTTTCGAAGACTGTCTAAGTCTTTTCAGAGAACAGGAGCCTCAATATGGAGCACAAACAAAAAAAAATAGTTTCCAGTGAACACTGAAGATCTTTTCTGAGGTGGTGAGTGGAAAGTTTTCTGTGAAGGTGGAAGAACACAGGGAACATTACAGTAAAGTCACAGACTCTGAGGTAACGTAATCCTTAGATGCTGCTATTTAGTTCACATTATCCACCTCTTCTGCAATAACCTGTGTACCGGAGAGGATGGTAAACCGCGACTTGCTGGTACTGGGTCGGATGTACCGCACTGCTTGTGCAACGAGCACCCACATGACTACTGGTAGATGACATTGCATGAGTGTTTCCTATAGAGAATGACAATGACTAGAAACAAGATGAGCGGAGAGGATGACAAAGGCTAGAGAACACAATGGGGATCTGAGAGAAGACGATGGCCAGAGAGGATGAAAATGACTAGAGAAGAAATGAGCAGAGACGATGACCAGTGAGGATGACACCAACTAGAGAAGAGTGTAGACGATGACCAGAGAGGATGACACCAACTAGAGAAGAGATGAGTGTAGACTATGACCAGAGAGGATGACACCGACTAGAGAAGAGATCACCAGGGGATGACACCAACTAGAGAAGAGATCACCAGGGGATGACACCAACTAGAGAAGAGATGAGCGGAGATGATGACCAGAGGATGACACCAACTAGAGAAGAGATGACCAGGGGATGACACCAACTAGAGAAGAGATCACCAGGGGATGACACCAACTAGAGAAGAGATGAGCGGAGATGATGACCAGAGGATGACACCAACTAGAGAAGAGATGACCAGGGGATGACACCAACTAGAGAAGAGATGAGCAGAGACCATGACCAGTGAGGATGACACCAACTAGAGAAGAGATGAGTGTAGATGATGACCAGAGAGGATGACACCAACTAGATAAGAGATGAGCGGAGAAGATCTCAGAAGAAAAATGACTAGAAAGGATAATGATTAGAGAAGAGATGACTGGAGAAGAACGGACCAGAGAGATGACAAGGACTAATGATGAGATCAGCAGAAATAACCAGAGAAATAACCAAAAAGGATGGAGTTGAGATCGCGATGACAGGTAAGATAAAGGAGCAGAGATAATTGGCGCAGAGCTCATGGCTACCACATTACTTTCTGCTGAAAAAAATTGACAAACCAGGACGCCAAACTTCAAGACAAATTCAATAAATTTACAGACAAAATCACAAACAGAACATGAAAATTGTCAGGTACATCAGATTTACATCTTGTTAAAATGGAGTCCTGAAAATGAGGCAGACGTGCGGTGTTGGGGCTCCCAGAAGTGGAGGTGCAGATATGTATCTCTGTAGAAGACTGATTATCGCTCTTACTGTAGAGAACCTCAACTAGAGGGTGAAGTCAGGGCGGCAGTCTCCATCATCACAACAGCACCAAGACAAAGCCCCGGTCCGTGCCTCCCCCTCCGCCGGCCCCCTTCTGCGCCTCCCCCTCCGCCGGCCCCCTTCTGCGCCTCCCCCTCCGCCGGCCCCCTTCTGCGCCTCCCCCTCCGCCGGCCCCCTTCTGCACCCTCCGTCTGTACCATCCATTTCTGCCAGACACGGGAGCAGATCCCATTCCCTGGTTCTAACAAATATACAAATCCTTAAATCATGTTTTTTCCTTCAGAGGTGCACTCACTATTCTGCTGTTTCATCACGTCTCAGACTTGTCACATCCAGAGCTGCACTCACTATTCTGCTGTTCCATCACGTCTCAGACTTGTCACATCCAGAGCTGCACTCACTATTCTGCTGTTCCATCATGTCTTATCCCCATCATCTCCAGAGCTGCACTCACTATTCAGCTGTTCCATCATGTCTTATCCCCCAGTCAATCTCCAGAGCTGCACTTACTATTCTACTGTTCCTTCATGTCTTATCCCCATCATCTCGAGAGCTGCACTCACTATTCTGCTGTTCCATCATGTCTTATCCCCCAGTCATCTCCAGAGCTGCACTTACTATTCTACTGTTCCATCATGTTTTATCCTCCAGTCATCTCCAGAGCTGCACTTACTATTCTGCTGTTCCATCATGTCTGAGTCCAGAGCTGCACTCACTATTCTGTCTCAGATCTGGATGTAACTATGATACTTGAACACAACCCTTGAAGTGACAAGTGTAGTAATTGGGGAAAACTTTAGATCTAATGAGACTGAATGCAGCTTAATGTGATTGGAGTAGAGCGTATCTAACTTCAGCTCTTAAAGTGACCATGTATCTAAATGCAGCTCTGAAGGTGACCGTGTATCTAAATGCTGCTCTGAAGGTGACCATGTATCTAAATGCAGCTCTGAAGGTGATCGTGTATCTAAATGCTGCTCTGAGGGTGACCGTGTATCTAAATGCTGCTCTGAACGTGACCATGTATCTAAATGCTGCTCTGAGGGTGACCGTGTATCTAAATGCTGCTCTGAACGTGACCGTGTATCTAAATGCTGCTCTGAACGTGACCATGTATCTAAATGCTGCTCTGAACGTGACCATGTATCTAAATGCTGCTCTGAAGGTGACCATGTATCTAAATGCAGCTCTGAAGGTGACCGTGTATCTAAATGCTGCTCTGAGGGTGACCGTGTATCTAAATGCTGCTCTGAGGGTGACCGTGTATCTAAATGCTGCTCTGAGGGTGACCGTGTATCTAAATGCTGCTCTGAACGTGACCATGTATCTAAATGCTGCTCTGAACGTGACCATGTATCTAAATGCTGCTCTGAATGTGACCATGTATCTAAATGCAGCTCTGAGGGTGACCGTGTATCTAAATGCAGCTCTGAAGGTGACCATGTATCTAAATGCTGCTCTGAAGGTGACCATGTATCTAAATGCTGCTCTGAAGGTGACCATGTATCTAAATGCTGCTCTGAAGGTGACCATGTATCTAAATGCTGCTCTGAGGGTGACCATGTATCTAAATGCTGCTCTGAAGGTGACCATGTATCTAAATGCTGCTCTGAGGGTGACCATGTATCTAAATGCTGCTCTGAATGTGACCATGTATCTAAATGCTGCTCTGAAGGTGACCATGTATCTAACTTCAGCTGTATCTAACTTCAGCTCTGAGGGTGACCAGGTATCTAAATGCTGCTCTGAAGGTGACCATGTATCTAACTTCAGCTGTATCTAACTTCAGCTCTGAGGGTGACCAGGTATCTAAATGCTGCTCTGAAGGTGACCATGTATCTAAATGCAGCTCTGAAGGTGACCATGTATCTAACTTCAGCTCTGAGGGTGACCAGGTATCTAAATGCTGCTCTGAAGGTGACCATGTATCTAAATGCAGCTCTGAAGGTGACCATGTATCTAACTTCAGCTCTGAGGGTGACCAGGTATCTAAATGCTGCTCTGAGGGTGACCATGTGTCTAAATGCTGCTCTGAACGTGACCATGTATCTAAATGCTGCTCTGAACGTGACCGTGTATCTAAATGCTGCTCTGAAGGTGACCATGTGTCTAAATGCTGCTCTGAACGTGACCATGTATCTAACTTCAGCTCTGAGGGTGACCATGTATCTAAATGCTGCTCTGAAGGTGACCATGTATCTAAATGCTGCTCTGAAGGTGACCATGTATCTAAATGCTGCTCTGAAGGTGACCATGTATCTAACTTCAGCTCTGATGGTGACCATGTCTCTAAATGCTGCTCTGAAGGTGACTAGAGTCGATACCTAACAGGTGTCCCCGCATAACAGGTGTCCCCGCACCCACTAGCAGCACCTTGTCTCGTCTGCTGCTCTTCATTCACTGACAGGAAGCCACTCCAGAGACATTTGGCAAGTGACTGGGATCACAGTGACCGTGCGCCGTCCCGGGGGGCACACATGGTTATTGGGGGGATTAGTGTTTAACATGAAGGAGACGACTGAACCAATGTCAGAGATTAAAGTGCAGCGGTCATGGATATTGTACCCCAGACTAATACCAGGATAGTATAGATCAGTGGTCTTCAACCTGCGGAACTCCAGATGTTGCAAAACTACAACTCCCAGCATGCCCGGACAGCCGCTGGCATTCTACTGGTATAGATGATAGAACGTGTAATACATATGGCTGCTCCTTATCAGACAGAAAATAGTATATCGTGCGAGCAGCAGCAGTCGGATGGGCGTGGCCGGGGTTCACAATGCCCCGCCTCCGCCACGCCAATCCCGTGAGTGAGCGCTGGGACCGCTGTGTGATTGACAGACAAGTCCCTAGCGCAAGCGCCCGGTGTTCATGATGTGCGGCCCGGGACCCCACTGAGCCCTCACATATGATGTACTGGGCCCCATCCCTCCTTTCTTCTCCTGGTGCCGGAGACGGGAGTGAGCGCTTCCTCTCTGGTAGACGGGAGTGAGCGCTTCCTCTCTGGTAGACGGGAGTGAGCGCTTCCTCTCTGGTAGAGACGGGAGTGAGCGCTTCTTCTCTGGTAGACGGGAGTGAGCGCTTCCTCTCTGGTAGACGGGAGTGAGCGCTTCCTCTCTGGTAGAGACGGGAGTGAGCGCTTCCTCTCTGGTAGAGACGGGAGTGAGCGCTTCCTCTCTGGTAGAGACGGGAGTGAGCGCTTCCTCTCTGGTAGAGACGGGAGTGAGCGCTTCCTCTCTGGTAGAGACGGGAGTGAGCGCTTCCTCTCTGGTAGAGACGGGAGTGAGCGCTTCCTCTCTGGTAGAGACGGGAGTGAGCGCTTCCTCTCTGGTAGAGACGGGAGTGAGCGCTTCCTCTCTGGTAGAGACGGGAGTGAGCGCTTCCTCTCTGGTAGAGACGGGAGTGAGCGCTTCCTCTCTGGTAGACGGGAGTGAGCGCTTCCTCTCTGGTAGAGATGGGAGTGAGCGCTTCCTCTCTGGTAGAGACGGGAGTGAGCGCTTCTTCTCTGGTAGACGGGAGTGAGCGCTTCCTCTCTGGTAGAGACGGGAGTGAGCGCTTCCTCTCTGGTAGAGACAGGAGTGAGCGCTTCTTCTCTGGTAGACGGGAGTGAGCGCTTCCTCTCTGGTAGACGGGAGTGAGCGCTTCTTCTCTGGTAGAGACGGGAGTGAGCGCTTCTTCTCTGGTAGAGACGGGAGTGAGCGCTTCCTCTCTGGTAGAGACAGGAGTGAGCGCTTCCTCTCTGGTAGAGACGGGAGTGAGCGCTTCCTCTCTGGTAGAGACGGGAGTGAGCGCTTCCTCTCTGGTAGACGGGCGTGAGCGCTTCTTCTCTGGTAGAGACGGGAGTGAGCGCTTCCTCTCTGGTAGAGACAGGAGTGAGCGCTTCCTCTCTGGTAGACGGGCGTGAGCGCTTCTTCTCTGGTAGAGACAGGAGTGAGCGCTTCCTCTCTGGTAGAGACAGGAGTGAGCGCTTCCTCTCTGGTAGACGGGCGTGAGCGCTTCTTCTCTGGTAGAGACGGGCGTGAGCGCTTCTTCTCTGGTAGAGACAGGAGTGAGCGCTTCTTCTCTGGTAGAGACGGGAGTGAGCGCTTCTTCTCTGGTAGAGACAGGAGTGAGCGCTTCTTCTCTGGTAGAGACGGGCGTGAGCGCTTCTTCTCTGGTAGAGACAGGAGTGAGCGCTTCTTCTCTGGTAGAGACGGGAGTGAGCGCTTCTTCTCTGGTAGAGACGGGAGTGAGCTCGTTGCCTCTAGTGAAAGTAGAAGCGGTGCATCTCCGGCACCAGGAGAAGAAAGGAGGGATGGGGCCCAGTACATCATATGTGAGGGCTCAGTGGGGTCCCGGGCCGCACATCATGAACACCGGGCGCTTGCGCTGGGGACTTGTCTGTCAATCACACAGCGGTCACGCCCATCCGACTGTTGCTGCCCGCACGATATACTATTTTCTGTCTGATAAGGAGCAGCCATATGTATTACACATTCTATCATCTATAATATCGCGGGATTAGTCTGGATCCATGACCGCTGCGCTGTAAAGGAGATCTCCCGTGTATAACACTTATTGTGTGATCGCGGGGGTCCGACCGCTGGGACCCCGCGATCTCCTGTACTACTGCGTGGGAGAGGCGGGGATACACGAAATATCTCTGCTGCATCTCCACCTCTCCCATAGAGAGACATGTAGGGGCCCATAGAGAGACATGGAGGGGCCCATAGAGAGACATGGAGGGGCCCATAGAGAGACATGGAGGGGCCCATAGAGAGACATGGAAGGGCCCATAGAGAGACATGGAGGGGCCCATAGAGAGACATGGAGGGGCCCATAGAGAGACATGGAGGGGCCCATAGAGAGACAAGGAGGGGCCCATAGAGAGACAAGGAGGGGCCCATAGAGAGACAAGGAGGGGCCCATAGAGAGACAAGGAGGGGCCCATAGAGAGACACACAGCAGAGTCGGGGCCCCGTACAGGAGATTGCAAGGTGTCCCAGCGTTCAGATGCCCCGCAGTCAGACACTTAAAGGGATACTCCGCCCCTAGACATCTCATCCTCTATCCAAAGGATAAGTTGTCTGATCACTGGGGCCCCGCGATCTTGGTTGCGACACCCCAGACAACCGATGCAGGGAGCGAACTTCATTCTGTGCTGGATGACTGGCGATACGGGGCGGAGGCTTGTGACAACGTCCCACTGTTGCCGTCACGGCCACACCCCCTCAATGCAAGTCTATGGAAGGGGGTGTGACGTCCGTCACACCCCCTCCCATAGACTTGCATTGAGGGGGCAGGGCCGTGACATCATAAGTGGGCGTGTCCATGATGTAACAAACCTCCGACACTACACCTGAGGTTCTAAACGAACGTCGGGTGAAGCAGGGAGATCGCGGGTGTCCTCAGTGGCGGGATCCTGCGATTAGACATCTTATCCCTTATAAGATAATATGTCTGGGGGCGGAGTACCCCTTTAAGGGGATCAGCGTTACACACGGCAGATTTCCTTCATCAGGGTCCCTTAGATAAACTGAAGCCCCCAGAGCAGTCCGAGGCCGCGCAGAAGGAAAGAAGGCCTGGCCCGAAGCAGAAGATGAAACCCCTGGTTGGGGGTAGAATGTGAACCCCCGCTGCCCCTTTATACTGACAGGGTGAACCCTCGGGGTATTAGGCTCCTCCCCCTGTTGGTCACCGCCCATGTGACCTTTAGTGTCTTTGCTCCGGTTCTCCCCTTAAGCGTCCTCCAGAGGGCTCAGCCCTGTGTGTACTCCATTGTGGAGCTCAGGACGTCGGCGTGGACCTTCTGGTGCTTGACGAGCTCTGACCTCCATCGGTAGCTCTTGCCACACTCACTGCAGGGGTACGGCCGCTCCCCGGTGTGCGTCTTGACGTGTGTGGTGAGGTGCTGCCGCTGTACGAAGCACTTACCGCACTGCTTACACTTATAGGGCCGCTCCCCCGTGTGTATGCGCTTGTGGATGAGTAAGGCCGTGCGGCGGCGGAATATTTTGCCGCATTCGTTACATAAGTTCGGTTTGTCGCCGCCCTGGTGGCTCTTCTGATGCTTCAGCAAATCGGAGCTTCGTGCAAAACGTTTGTCGCACTGGTTGCATGTGAAGAGTTTTTCTCGCGGCAGGAGACGGCGTTGGTCCAGGAAGTGTAGGCCCGGACGGAAGCCTCGGAGGACGTCGCTGGAGGTGTGCGGCTCATCGCCGGCAAAGTCCCTCACCTCACAGACGGGATCGGCCACCAGGGGGAGGTGTTCTTTGGAGTCAGATGACATCACCAGCTCCTCAGCACCCTTCTCCGCAGTCATTTCCTTCCCATTCTTATTGATCCAGACCTCACCTGCTGGGAGAGAGACATCCCGTCATATAACTATCCGCCCGGGCTATACAGCGTCTACTCACCAGTATACAGAGTAATACCTCAGAAACATCCTGTCATATAACCATCCGCCCGGGCTATACAGCGTCTACTCACCAGTATACAGGGTAATACTCCAGAAACATCCCGTCATATAACCATCCGCCCGGGCTATACAGCGTCTACTCACCAGTATACAGGGTAATACTCCAGAAACATCCCGTCATATAACCATCCGCCCGGGCTATACAGCGTCTACTCACCAGTATACAGGGTAATACTCCAGAAACATCCGGTCATATCACCATCCGCCCGGGCTATACAGCGTCTACTCACCAGTATACAGGGTAATACTCCAGAAACATCCGTCATATAACCATCTGCCCGGGCTATACAGCGTCTACTCACCAGTATACAGGGTAATACTCCAGAAACATCCCGTCATATAACCATCCGCCCGGGCTATACAGCGTCTACTCACCAGTATACAGGGTAATACTCCAGAAACATCCCGTCATATAACCATCCGCCCGGGCTATACAGCGTCTACTCACCAGTATACAGGGTAATACTCCAGAAACATCCCGTCATATAACTATCCGCCCGGGCTATACAGCGTCTACTCACCAGTATACAGGGTAATACTCCAGAAACATCCCGTCATATAACTATCCGCCCGGGCTATACAGCGTCTACTCACCAGTATACAGGGTAATACTCCAGAAACATCCGGTCATATCACCATCCGCCCGGGCTATACAGCGTCTACTCACCAGTATACAGGGTAATACTCCAGAAACATCCCGTCATATAACCATCCACCCGGGCTATACAGCGTCTACTCACCAGTATACAGAGTAATATTCCAGAAACATCCTTTCATATAACCATCCGCCCGGGCTATACAGCGTCTACTCACCAGTATACAGGGTAATACTCCAGAAACATCCCGTCATATAACCATCCGCCCGGGCTATACAGCGTCTACTCACCAGTATACAGGGTAATACTCCAGAAACATCCCGTCATATAACCATCCGCCCGGGCTATACAGCGTCTACTCACCAGTATACAGAGTAATATTTCAGAAACATCCTTTCATATAACCATCCGCCCGGGCTATACAGCGTCTACTCACCAGTATACAGGGTAATACTCCAGAAACATCCTGTCATATAACCATCTGCCCGGGCTATACAGCGTCTACTCACCAGTATACAGGGTAATACTCCAGAAAAATCCCGTCATATAACCATCCGCCCAGGGTATACAGCGTCTATTCACCAGTATACAGGGTAATACTCCAGAAACATCCCGTCATATAACCATCCGCCCAGGGTATACAGCGTCTACTCACCTGTATACAGGGTAATACTCCAGAAACATCCTGTCATATCACCATCCGCCCGGGCTATACAGCGTCTACTCACCAGTATACAGGGTAATACTCCAGAAACATCCCGTCATATAACCATCCGCCCGGGTTATACAGCGTCTACTCACCAGTATACAGAGTAATATTCCAGAAACATCCCGTCATATAACCATCTGCCCGGGCTATACAGCGTCTACTCACCAGTATACAGAGTAATATTCCAGAAACATCCCGTCATATAACCATCCGCCCAGGGTATACAGCGTCTACTCACCAGTATACAGGGTAATACTCCAGAAACATCCCGTCATATAACTATCCGCCCAGGCTATACAGCGTCTACTCACCAGTATACAGAGTAATATTCCAGAAACATCCCGTAATATAACCATCCGCCCGGGCTATACAGCGTCTACTCACCAGTATACAGGGTAATACTCCAGAAACATCCTGTCATATAACCATCCGCCCGGGCTATACAGCGTCTACTCACCAGTATACAGAGTAATATTCCAGAAACATCCCGTCATATAACCATCCGCCCAGGGTATACAGCGTCTACTCACCAGTATACAGGGTAATACTCCAGAAACATTCCGTCATATAACCATCCGCCCGGGCTATACAGCGTCTACTCACCAGTATACAGGGTAATACTCCAGAAACATCCCGTCATATAACCATCCGCCCGGGCTATACAGCGTCTACTCACCAGTATACAGAGTAATATTCCAGAAACATCCCGTCATATAACCATCCGCCCGGGCTATACAGCGTCTACTCACCAGTATACAGGGTAATACTCCAGAAAAATCCCGTCATATATAACCATCCGCCCAGGGTATACAGCGTCTACTCACCAGTATACAGGGTAATACTCCAGAAACATCCCGTCATATAACCATCCGCCCGGGCTATACAGCGTCTACTCACCAGTATACAGGGTAATACTCCAGAAACATCCCGTCATATAACCATCCGCCCAGGGTATACAGCGTCTACTCACCAGTATACAGGGTAATACTCCAGAAACATCCTGTCATATCACCATCCGCCCGGGCTATACAGCGTCTACTCACCAGTATACAGGGTAATACTCCAGAAACATCCTGTCATATAACCATCCGCCCGGGCTATACAGCGTCTACTCACCAGTATACAGGGTAATACTCCAGAAACATCCCGTCATATAACCATCCGCCCGGGCTATACAGCGTCTACTCACCAGTATACAGAGTAATATTCCAGAAACATCCCGTAATATAACCATCCGCCCGGGCTATACAGCGTCTACTCACCAGTATACAGGGTAATACTCCAGAAACATCCTGTCATATAACCATCCGCCCGGGCTATACAGCGTCTACTCACCAGTATACAGAGTAATATTCCAGAAACATCCCGTCATATAACCATCCGCCCAGGGTATACAGCGTCTACTCACCAGTATACAGGGTAATACTCCAGAAACATTCCGTCATATAACCATCCGCCCGGGCTATACAGCGTCTACTCACCAGTATACAGGGTAATACTCCAGAAACATCCCGTCATATAACCATCCGCCCGGGCTATACAGCGTCTACTCACCAGTATACAGAGTAATATTCCAGAAACATCCCGTCATATAACCATCCGCCCGGGCTATACAGCGTCTACTCACCAGTATACAGGGTAATACTCCAGAAACATCCTGTCATATAACCATCCGCCCGGGCTATACAGCGTCTACTCACCAGTATACAGGGTAATACTCCAGAAAATCTCGTCATATAACCATCCGCCCAGGGTATACAGCGTCTACTCACCAGTATACAGGGTAATACTCCAGAAACATCCCGTCATATAACTATCTGCCCGGGCTATACAGCGTCTACTCACCAGTATACAGAGTAATACCCCAGAAACATCCGTCATATAACCATCCGCCCGGGCTATACAGCGTCTACTCATCAGTATACAGGGTAATACTCCAGAAACATCCTGTCATATAACCATCCGCCCGGGCTATACAGCGTCTACTCACCAGTATACAGGGTAATACTCCAGAAACATCCCGTCATTTAACCATCCGCCCGGGCTATACAGCGTCTACTCACCAGTATACAGGGTAATACTCCAGAAACATCCCGTCATATAACCATCCGCCCGGGCTATACAGCGTCTACTCACCAGTATACAGGTTAATACTCCAGAAACATCCTGTCATATAACCATCCGCCCGGGCTATACAGCGTCTACTCACCAGTATACAGAGTAATATTCCAGAAACATTCCGTCATATAACTATCCGCCCGGGCTACACAGCGTCTACTCACCAGTATACAGAGTAATATTCCAGAAACATCCCGTCATATAACCTTCTGCCCGGGCTATACAGCGTCTACTCACCAGTATACAGGGTAATACTCCAGAAACATCCGTCATATAACCATCCGCCCGGGCTATACAGCGTCTACTCACCAGTATACAGAGTAATATTCCAGAAACATCCCGTCAAATAACCATCCGCCCAGGGTATACAGCGTCTACTCACCAGTATACAGAGTAATACTTCAGAAACATCCGTCATATAACCATCCGCCCGGGCTATACAGCGTCTACTCACCAGTATACAGGGTAATACTCCAGAAACATCCCGTCATATAACCATCCGCCCGGGCTATACAGCGTCTACTCACCAGTATACAGGGTAATACTCCAGAAACATCCCGTCATATAACCATCCGCCCGGGCTATACAGCGTCTACTCACCAGTATACAGGGTAATACCTCAGAAACATCCGTCATATAACTATCCGCCCGGGCTATACAGCGTCTACTCACCAGTATACAGGGTAATACTCCAGAAACATCCTGTCATATCACCATCCGCCCGGGCTATACAGCGTCTACTCACCAGTATACAGGCTAATACTCCAGAAACATCCCGTCATATAACCATCCGCCCGGGTTATACAGCGTCTACTCACCAGTATACAGAGTAATACCTCAGAAACATCCGTCATATAACCATCCGCCCGGGCTATACAGCGTCTACTCACCAGTATACAGGGTAATACTCCAGAAACATCCCGTCATATAATCATCCGCCCGGGCTATACAGCGTCTACTCACCAGTATACAGGGTAATACTCCAGAAACATCCTGTCATATCACCATCCGCCCGGGCTATACAGCGTCTACTCACCAGTATACAGAGTAATACTCCAGAAACATCCTGTCATATAACCATCCGCCCGGGCTATACAGCGTCTACTCACCAGTATACAGGGTAATACTCCAGAAACATCCCGTCATATAACCATCCGCCCGGGCTATAAAGCGTCTACTCACCAGTATACAGGGTAATACTCCAGAAACATCCTGTCATATAACCATCCACCCGGGCTATACAGCGTCTACTCACCAGTATACAGGGTAATACTCCAGAAACATCTCGTCATATAACCATCCGCCCAGGGTATACAGCGTCTACTCACCAGTATACAGGGTAATACTCCAGAAACATCCCGTCATATAACTATCCGCCCGGGCTATACAGAGTCTACTCACCAGTATACAGAGTAATACCCCAGAAACATCCGTCATATAACCATCCGCCCGGGCTATACAGCGTCTACTCACCAGTATACAGGGTAATACTCCAGAAACATCCCGTCATATAACTATCCGCCCGGGCTATACAGAGTCTACTCACCAGTATACAGGGTAATACCTCAGAAACATCCTGTCATATAACCATCCGCCCGGGCTATACAGCGTCTACTCACCAGTATACAGGGTAATACTCCAGAAACATCCTGTCATATAACCATACGCCCGGGCTATACAGCGTCTACTCACCAGTATACAGGGTAATACTCCAGAAACATCCCGTCATATAACCATCCGCCCAGGGTATACAGCGTCTACTCACCAGTATACAGGGTAATACTCCAGAAACATCCCGTCATATAACCATCCGCCCGGGCTATACAGCGTCTACTCACCAGTATACAGGTTAATACTCCAGAAACATCCTGTCATATCACCATCCGCCCGGGCTATACAGCGTCTACTCACCAGTATACAGAGTAATATTCCAGAAACATCCTGTCATATAACCATCCGCCCGGGCTATACAGCGTCTACTCACCAGTATACTATACAGGGTAATACTCCAGAAACATCCGTCATATAACCATCCGCCTGGGCTATACAGCGTCTACTCACCAGTATACAGGGTAATACCTCAGAAACATCCGTCATATAACTATCCGCCCGGGCTATACAGCGTCTACTCACCAGTATACAGGGTAATACTCCAGAAACATCCCGTCATATAACCATCCGCCCGGGTTATACAGCGTCTACTCACCAGTATACAGAGTAATACCTCAGAAACATCCGTCATATAACCATACGCCCGGGCTATACAGCGTCTACTCACCAGTATACAGAGTAATATTCCAGAAACATCCCGTCATATAACCATCCGCCCAGGGTATACAGCGTCTACTCACCAGTATACAGGGTAATACTCCAGAAACATCCCGTCATATAACTATCCGCCCAGGCTATACAGCGTCTACTCACCAGTATACAGAGTAATACCCCAGAAACATCCGTCATATAACCATCCGCCCGGGCTATAAAGCGTCTACTCACCAGTATACAGAGTAATATTCCAGAAACATCCCGTCATATAACCATCCGCCCGGGTTATACAGCGTCTACTCACCAGTATACAGAGTAATATTCCAGAAACATTCCGTCATATAACTATCCGCCCGGGCTATACAGCGTCTACTCACCAGTATACAGGGTAATACTCCAGAAACATCCTGTCATATAACCATCCACCCGGGCTATACAGCGTCTACTCACCAGTATACAGGGTAATACTCCAGAAACATCTTGTCATATAACCATCCGCCCAGGGTATACAGCGTCTACTCACCAGTATACAGGGTAATACTCCAGAAACATCCCGTCATATAACTATCCGCCCGGGCTATACAGCGTCTACTCACCAGTATACAGAGTAATACCCCAGAAACATCCCGTCATATAACTATCCGCCCGGGCTATACAGCGTCTACTCATCAGTATACAGGGTAATACTCCAGAAACATCCTGTCATATAACCATCCGCCCGGGCTATACAGCGTCTACCCACCAGTATACAGGGTAATACTCCAGAAACATCCCGTCATATAACTATCCGCCCGGGCTATACAGCGTCTACTCACCAGTATACAGGGTAATACTCCAGAAACATCCTGTCATATAACCATCTGCCCGGGCTATACAGCGTCTACTCACCAGTATACAGAGTAATACTCCAGAAACATCCCGTCATATAACCATCCGCCCGGGCTATACAGCGTCTACTCACCAGTATACAGGCTAATACTCCAGAAACATCCCGTCATATAACCATCCGCCCGGGCTATACAGCGTCTACTCACCAGTATACAGGGTAATACTCCAGAAACATCCCGTCATATAACCATCCGCCCGGGCTATACAGCGTCTACTCACCAGTATACAGGGTAATACTCCAGAAACATCCCGTCATATAACTATCCGCCCGGGCTATACAGCGTCTACTCACCAGTATACAGGGTAATACTCCAGAAACATCCCGTCATATAACCATCCGCCCGGGTTATACAGCGTCTACTCACCAGTATACAGAGTAATACCTCAGAAACATCCGTCATATAACCATACGCCCGGGCTATACAGCGTCTACTCACCAGTATACAGAGTAATACCTCAGAAACATCCTGTCATATAACCATCCGCCCAGGGTATACAGCGTCTACTCACCAGTATACAGAGTAATATTCCAGAAACATCCCGTCATATAACTATCCGCCCGGGCTATACAGCGTCTACTCACCAGTATACAGGGTAATACTCCAGAAACATCCCGTCATATAACTATCCGCCCGGGCTATACAGCGTCTACTCACCAGTATACAGGGTAATACTCCAGAAACATCCCGTCATATAACCATCCGCTCGGGCTATACAGCGTCTATTCACCAGTATACAGAGTAATACTCCAGAAACATCCTGTCATATAACCATCCGCCCGGGCTATACAGCGTCTACTCACCAGTATACAGAGTAATACTCCAGAAACATCCCGTCATATAACCATCCGCCCAGGGTATACAGCGTCTACTCACCAGTATACAGGGTAATACTCCAGAAACATCCCGTCATATAACCATCCGCCCGGGCTATACAGCGTCTATTCACCAGTATACAGAGTAATACTCCAGAAACATCCTGTCATATAACCATCCGCCCGGGCTATACAGCGTCTACTCACCAGTATACAGGGTAATACTCCAGAAACATCCTGTCATATAACCATCCGCCCGGGCTATACAGCGTCTACTCACCAGTATACAGGGTAATACTCCAGAAACATCCCGTCATATAACCATCCGCTCGGGCTATACAGCGTCTATTCACCAGTATACAGAGTAATACTCCAGAAACATCCTGTCATATAACCATCCGCCCGGGCTATACAGCGTCTACTCACCAGTATACAGAGTAATACTCCAGAAACATCCCGTCATATAACCATCCGCCCAGGGTATACAGCGTCTACTCACCAGTATACAGGGTAATACTCCAGAAACATCCCGTCATATAACCATCCGCCCGGGCTATACAGCGTCTACTCACCAGTATACAGGGTAATACTCCAGAAACATCCTGTCATATAACCATCCGCTCGGGCTATACAGCGTCTATTCACCAGTATACAGAGTAATACTCCAGAAACATCCTGTCATATAACCATCCGCCCGGGCTATACAGCGTCTACTCACCAGTATACAGAGTAATACTCCAGAAACATCCCGTCATATAACCATCCGCCCAGGGTATACAGCGTCTACTCACCAGTATACAGGGTAATACTCCAGAAACATCCCGTCATATAACCATCCGCCCGGGCTATACAGCGTCTATTCACCAGTATACAGAGTAATACTCCAGAAACATCCTGTCATATAACCATCCGCCCGGGCTATACAGCGTCTACTCACCAGTATACAGGGTAATACTCCAGAAACATCCTGTCATATAACCATCCGCCCGGGCTATACAGCGTCTACTCACCAGTATACAGGGTAATACTCCAGAAACATCCCGTCATATAACCATCCGCCCAGGGTATACAGCGTCTACTCACCAGTATACAGGGTAATACTCCAGAAACATCCCGTCATATAACTATCCGCCCAGGCTATACAGCGTCTACTCACCAGTATACAGAGTAATATTCCAGAAACATCCGTCATATAACCATCCGCCCGGGCTATACAGCGTCTACTTACCAGTATACAGGGTAATACCCCAGAAACATCCGTCATATAACCATCCGCCCGGGCTATACAGCGTCTACTCACCAGTATACAGGGTAATACTCCAGAAACATCCTGTCATATAACCATCCGCCCAGGGTATACAGCGTCTACTCACCAGTATACAGAGTAATATTCCAGAAACATCCCGTCATATAACTATCCGCCCGGGCTACACAGCGTCTACTCACCAGTATACAGGGTAATACTCCAGAAACATCCTGTCATATCACCATCCGCCCAGGGTATACAGCGTCTACTCACCAGTATACAGGGTAATACTCCAGAAACATCCCGTCATATAACCATCCGCCCGGGCTATACAGCGTCTACTCACCAGTATACAGGGTAATACTCCAGAAACATCCCGTCATATAACCATCCGCCCGGGCTATACAGCGTCTACTCACCAGTATACAGAGTAATTTTCCAGAAACATCCCGTCATATAACCATCCGCCCGGGCTATACAGCGTCTACTCACCAGTATACAGAGTAATTTTCCAGAAACATCCCGTCATATAACCATCCGCCCGGGTTATACAGCGTCTACTCACCAGTATACAGGGTAATACTCCAGAAACATCCTGTCATATAACCATCCGCCCGGGCTATACAGCGTCTACTCACCAGTATACAGGGTAATACTCCAGAAACATCCGTCATATAACTATCCGCCCGGGCTATACAGCGTCTACTCACCAGTATACAGAGTAATATTCCAGAAACATCCCGTCATATAACCATCCGCCCAGGGTATACAGCGTCTACTCACCAGTATACAGAGTAATAATCCAGAAACATCCCATCATATAACCATCCGCCCAGGGTATACAGCGTCTACTCACCAGTATACAGGGTAATACTCCAGAAACATCCCGTCATAACCATCCGCCCGGGCTATACAGCGTCTACTCACCAGTATACAGAGTAATACCCCAGAAACATCCGTCATATAACCATCCGCCCGGGCTATACAGCGTCTACTCACCAGTATACAGGGTAATACTCCAGAAACATCCCATCATATAACCATCCGCCCGGGCTATACAGCGTCTACTCACCAATATACAGGGTAATACCTCAGAAACATCCGTCATATAACCATCCGCCCGGGCTATACAGCGTCTACTCACCAGTATACAGAGTAATACTCCAGAAACATCCTGTCATATAACCATCCGCCTGGGCTATACAGCGTCTACTCACCAGTATACAGGGTAATACTCCAGAAACATCCGTCATATAACCATCCGCCCGGGCTATACAGCATCTACTCACCAGTATACAGAGTAATACCCCAGAAACATCCTGTCATATAACCATCCGCCTGGGCTATACAGCGTCTACTCACCAGTATACAGGGTAATACTCCAGAAACATCCTGTCATATAACCATCCGCCCGGGCTATACAGCGTCTACTCACCAGTATACAGAGTAATATTCCAGAAACATCCTGTCATATAACCATCCGCCCGGGCTATACAGCGTCTACTCACCAGTATACAGATCCCCTACAGATCCAGAGCTACAGAGGAATACTCCAGTCACACCCAGAGCTACAGAGGAATACTCCAGTCACACCCAGAGCTACAGAGGAATACTCCAGTCACACCCAGTTCTATCATATATTAAATAAAGGGGTATTCTGGGTGACAACAGGATAGGATTGCTGGGGGTCTGACTACTGGGACCCTCCACGATCTCCTGAGTTGCTGTCACCACCTCTGCATTCATTGCCTACGGAGCTGATGGAGACATCCAAACGCTGTTCTCAAAAGACAATGAATGCACATATGACCCCCTGCGATCTGACATGATGTAACAGCAGAATAGTGAGTGCAGCTCTGTTGGAAAAGACATTTTGTAACAGCAGAATAGTGAGTGAAGCTCTGGAGGATAAGACAGGATGTAACAGCAGAATAGTGAGTGCAGCTCTGGAGGATAAGACATGATGTAACAGCAGAATAGAGAGTGCAGCTCTGGTGGATAAGACATGATGTAACAGCAGAATAGTGAGTGCAGCTCTGGAGGATAAGACATGATGTAACAGCAGAATAGTGAGTGAAGCTCTGGAGGATAAGACAGGATGTAACAGCAGAATAGTGAGTGCAGCTCTGGAGGATAAGACATGATGTAACAGCAGAATAGAGAGTGCAGCTCTGGTGGATAAGACGTGATGTAACAGCAGAATAGTGAGTGCAGCTCTGGAGAATAAGACATGATGTAACAGCAGAATAGCAACTGCAGCTCTGAAGATGACTGGAAGATAAGTGTGGCAGTATCACATGATTATGGTGGTGGTGAGGTGCGGCAGTATCACATGATTATGGTGGTGGTGGTGAGGTGCGGCAGTATCACATGATTATGATGGCGGTGAGGTGCGGTAGTATCACATGATTATGGTGGCGGTGAGGTGCGGCAGTATCACATGATTATGGTGGTGCTGAGGTGCGGCAGTATCACATGATTATGGTGGTGCTGAGGTGCGGCAGTATCACATGATTATGGTGGTGGTGAGGTGCGGCAGTATCACATGATTATGGTGGTGGTGAGGTGCGGCAGTATAACAGGATTATGGTGGTGGTGAGGTGCGGCAGTATCACATGATTATGGTGGTGGTGAGGTGCGGCAGTATCACATGATTATGGTGGTGGTGAGGTGCGGCAGTATCACATGATTATGGTGGAGGTGAGGTGCGGCAGTATAACAGGATTATGGTGGTGGTGAGGTGTGGCAGTATCACATGATTATGGTGGTGGTGAGGTGCGGCAGTATCACGATTATGGTGGTGGTGAGGTGCGGCAGTATAACAGAATTATGGTGGTGGTGAGGTGCGGCAGTATAACAGAATTATGGTGGTGGTGAGGTGCGGCAGTATCAAAGGATTATGGTGGTGGTGAGGTGCGGCAGTATCACAGGATTATGGTGGTGGTGAGGTGCGGCAGTATCACAGGATTATGGTGGTGGTGAGGTGTGGCAGTATCACATGATTATGGTGGTGGTGAGGTGTGGCAGTATCACATGATTATGGTGGTGGTGAGGTGCGGCAGTATCACAGGATTAGGGTGGTGGTGAGGTGCGGCAGTATCACATGATTATGGTGGTGGTGAGGTGCGGCAGTATCACATGATTATGGTGGTGGTGAGGTGCGGCAGTATCACATGATTATGGTGGTGGTGAGGTGCGGTAGTATTACATGATTATGGTGGTGGTGAGGTGCGGCAGTATCACATGATTATGGTGGTGGTGAGGTGCGGCAGTATCACATGATTATGGCGGTGGTGAGGTGTGGCAGAATCACAGGATTATGGTGGTGGTGAGGTGCGGCAGTATCACATGATTATGGTGGTGAGGTGTGGCAGTATCACAGGATTATGGTGGTGGTGAGGTGCGGCAGTATCACAGGATTATGGTGGTGGTGAGGTGCGGCAGTATCACATGATTATGGTGGTGGTGAGGTGCGGCAGTATCACATGATTATGGTGGTGGTGAGGTGCAGCAGTATCACATGATTATGGTGGAGGTGAGGTGCGGCAGTATCACATGATTATGGTGGTGGTGGTGAGGTGCGGCAGCATCACATGATTATGGTGGTGGTGGTGAGGTGCGGCAGTATCACATGATTATGGTGGTGGTGAGGTGCGGCAGTATCACATGATTATGGTGGTGGTGAGGTGCGGCAGTATCACATGATTATGGTGGTGGTGAGGTGCGGCAGTATCACATGATTATGGTAGTGGTGAGGTGCGGCAGTATCACATGATTATGGTGGTGAGGTGCGGCAGTATCACAGGATTATGGTGGTGGTGAGGTGCGGCAGTATCACAGGATTGTGGTGGTGGTGAGGTTCGGCAGTATCACATGATTATGGTGGTGTGAGGTGCGGCAGTATCACGATTATGGTGGTGGTGAGGTGCGGCAGTATCACAGGATTAGGGTGGTGGTGAGGTGCGGCAGTATCAAAGGATTAGGGTGGTGGTGAGGTACGGCAGTATCACATGATTATGGTGGTGGTGAGGTACGGCAGTATCACATGATTATGGTGGTGGTGAGGTACGGCAGTGTCACATGATTATGGTGGTGGTGAGGTGCGGCAGTATCACATGATTATGGTGGTGGCGAGGTGCGGCAGTATCACATGATTATGGTGGAGGTGAGGTGCGGCAGTATCAAAGGATTATGGTGGTGGTGAGGTGCGGCAGTATCACAGGATTATGGTGGTGGTGAGGTGCGGCAGTATCACAGGATTATGGTGGTGGTGAGGTGCGGCAGTATCACATGATTATGGTGGAGGGGAGGTGCGGCAGTATAACAGGATTATGATGGTGGTGAGGTGTGGCAGTATCACATGATTAAGGTGGTGGTGAGGTGTAGCAGTATCACATGATTATGGTGGTGGTGAGGTGCGGCAGTATCACAGGATTAGGGTGGTGGTGAGGTGCGGCAGTATCACATGATTATGGTGGTGGTGAGGTGCGGCAGTATCACATGATTATGGTGGTGGTGAGGTGCGGCAGTATCACATGATTATGGTGGTGGTGAGGTGCGGCAGTATCACATGATTATGGTGGTGGTGAGGTGCGGCAGTATCACATGATTATGGTGGTGGTGAGGTGCGGCAGTATCACATGATTATGGTGGTGGTGAGGTGTGGCAGTGTCACAGGATTATGGTGGTGGTGAGGTGCGGCAGTATCACATGATTATGGTGGTGAGGTGTGGCAGTATCACAGGATTATGGTGGTGGTGAGGTGCGGCAGTATCACAGGATTATGGTGGTGGTGAGGTGCGGCAGTATCACAGGATTATGGTGGTGGTGAGGTGTGGCAGTATCACATGAATATGGTGGTGGTGAGGTGCGGCAGTATCACAGGATTATGGTGGTGGTGAGGTGCGGCAGAATCACAGGATTATGGTGGTGGTGAGGTGCGGCAGAATCACATGATTATGGTGGTGGTGAGGTGCGGCAGTATCACATGATTAAGGTGGTGGTGAGGTGCGGCAGTATCACAGGATTATGGTGGTGGTGAGGTGCGGCAATATCACATGATTATGGTGGTGGTGAGGTGCGGCAGTATCACATGATTATGGTGGTGGTGAGGTGCGGCAGTATCACAGGATTATGGTGGTGGTGAAGTGCGGCAGAATCACAGGATTATGGTGGTGGTGAGGTGCGGCAGAATCACATGATTATGGTGGTGGTGAGGTGCGGCAGTATCACATGATTAAGGTGGGGGTGAGGTGCGGCAGTATCACAGGATTATGGTGGTGGTGAGGTGCGGCAGTATCACATGATTATGGTGGTGGTGAGGTGCGGCAGTATCACATGATTATGGTAGTGGTGAGGTGCGGCAGTATCACAGGATTATAGCTTTGAGGTGCGGCAGTATCACATGATTATGGTGGTGGTGAGGTGCGGCAGTATCACATGATTATGGTGGTGGTGGTGAGGTGCGGCAATATCACATGATTGTGGTGGTGGGGAGATGCGGCAGTATCAAATGATTATGGTGGTGGTGGTGAGGTGCGGCAGTATCACATGATTATGGTGGTGGTGAGGTGCGGCAGTATCACATGATTATGGTGGTGGTGGTGAGGTGCGGCAGTATCACATGATTATGGCGGTGAGGTGCGGCAGTATCACATGATTATGGTGGTGGTGAGGTGCGGCAGTATCACAGGATTATGGTGGTGGTGAGGTGCGGCAGTATCACATGATTATGGTGGTGGTGAGGTGCGGCAGTATCACATGATTATGGTGGTGGTGGTGAGGTGCGGCAGTATCACAGGATTATGGTGGTGGTGAGGTGCGGCAGTATCACATGATTATGGTGGTGGTAAGGTGCAACAGTATCACAGGATTATGGTGGTGGTGAGGTGCGGCAGAATCACATGATTATGGTGGTGGTGAGGTGCGGCAGAATCACATGATTATGGTGGTGGTGAGGTGCGGCAGTATCACATGATTAAGGTGGTGGTGAGGTGCGGCAGTATCACAGGATTATGGTGGTGGTGAGGTGCGGCAGTATCACATGATTATGGTGGTGGTGAGGTGCGGCAGTATCACATGATTATGGTGGTGGTGAGGTGCGGCAGTATCACATGATTATGGTGGTGGTGAGGTGCGGCAGAATCACAGGATTATGGTGGTGGTGAGGTGTGGCAGAATCACAGGATTATGGTGGTGGTGAGGTGCGGCAGTATCACATGATTATGGTGGTGGTGAGGTGCGGCAGTATCACATGATTATGGTGGTGGTGAGGTGCGGCAGTATCACATGATTATGGTGGTGGTGAGGTGCGGCAGTATCACATGATTATGGTAGTGGTGAGGTGCGGCAGTATCACAGGATTATAGCGGTGAGGTGCGGCAGTATCACATGATTATGGTGGTGGTGAGGTGCGGCAGTATCACATGATTATGGAGGTGGTGGTGAGGTGCAGCAATATCACATGATTGTGGTGGTGGGGAGGTGCGGCAGTATCACATGATTATGGTGGTGGTGGTGAGGTGCGGCAGTATCACATGGTTATGGTGGTGGTGAGGTGCGGCAGTATCACATGATTATGGTGGTGGTGGTGAGGTGCGGCAGTATCACATGATTATGGCGGTGAGGTGCGGCAGTATCACATGATTATGGTGGTGGTGAGGTGCGGCAGTATCACAGGATTATGGTGGTGGTGAGGTGCGGCAGTATCACATGATTATGGTGGTGGTAAGGTGCAACAGTATCACAGGATTATGGTGGTGGTGAGGTGCGGCAGAATCACATGATTATGGTGGTGGTGAGGTGCGGCAGTATCACATGATTAAGGTGGTGCTGAGGTGCGGCAGTATCACAGGATTATGGTGGTGGTGAGGTGCGGCAGTATCACAGGATTATGGTGGTGGTGAGGTGCGGCAGTATCACATGATTATGGTGGTGGTGAGGTGCGGCAGTATCACATGATTATGGTGGTGGTGAGGTGCGGCAGTATCACATGATTATGGTGGTGGTGGTGAGGTGCGGCAGTATCACATGATTATGGCGGTGAGGTGCGGCAGTATCACATGATTATGGTGGTGGTGAGGTGCGGCAGTATCACAGGATTATGGTGGTGGTGAGGTGCGGCAGTATCACATGATTATGGTGGTGGTGAGGTGCGGCAGTATCACATGATTATGGTGGTGGTGGTGAGGTGCGGCAGTATCACAGGATTATGGTGGTGGTGAGGTGCGGCAGTATCACATGATTATGGTGGTGGTAAGGTGCAACAGTATCACAGGATTATGGTGGTGGTGAGGTGCGGCAGAATCACATGATTATGGTGGTGGTGAGGTGCGGCAGTATCACATGATTATGGTGGTGGTGAGGTGCGGCAGTATCACATGATTATGGTGGTGGTGAGGTGCGGCAGAATCACAGGATTATGGTGGTGGTGAGGTGCGGCAGAATCACAGGATTATGGTGGTGGTGAGGTGCGGCAGTATCACATGATTATGGTGGTGGTGAGGTGCGGCAGTATCACATGATTATGGTGGTGGTGAGGTGCGGCAGTATCACATGATTATGGTGGTGGTGAGGTGCGGCAGTATCACATGATTATGGTAGTGGTGAGGTGCGGCAGTATCACAGGATTATAGCGGTGAGGTGCGGCAGTATCACATGATTATGGTGGTGGTGAGGTGCGGCAGTATCACATGATTATGGAGGTGGTGGTGAGGTGCAGCAATATCACATGATTGTGGTGGTGGGGAGGTGCGGCAGTATCACATGATTATGGTGGTGGTGGTGAGGTGCGGCAGTATCACATGGTTATGGTGGTGGTGAGGTGCGGCAGTATCACATGATTATGGTGGTGGTGGTGAGGTGCGCAGTATCACATGATTATGGCGGTGAGGTGCGGCAGTATCACATGATTATGGTGGTGGTGAGGTGCGGCAGTATCACATGATTATGGTGGTGGTAAGGTGCAAACAGTATCACAGGATTATGGTGGTGGTGAGGTGCGGCAGAATCACATGATTATGGTGGTGGTGAGGTGCGGCAGTATCACATGATTAAGGTGGTGCTGAGGTGCGGCAGTATCACAGGATTATGGTGGTGCTGAGGTGCGGCAGTATCACAGGATTATGGTGGTGGTGAGGTGCGGCAGTATCACAGGATTATGGTGGTGGTGAGGTGCGGCAGTATCACATGATTATGGTGGTGGTGAGGTGCGGCAGTATCACATGATTATGGTGGTGGTGAGGTGCGGCAGTATCACAGGATTATGGTGGTGGTGAGGTGCGGCAGAATCACAGGATTATGGTGGTGGTGAGGTGCGGCAGAATCACATGATTATGGTGGTGGTGAGGTGCGGCAGTATCACATGATTAAGGTGGTGGTGAGGTGCGGCAGTATCACATGATTATGGTGGTGGTGAGGTGCGGCAGTATCACATGATTATGGTGGTGGTGAGGTGCGGCAGTATCACATGATTATGGTAGTGGTGAGGTGCGCAGTATTCACAGGATTATAGCGGTGAGGTGCGGCAGTATCAACATGATTATGGTGGTGGTGAGGTGCGGCAGTATCACATGATTATGGAGGTGGTGGTGAGGTGCGGCAATATCACATGATTGTGGTGGTGGGGAGGTGCGGCAGTATCACATGATTATGGTGGTGGTGGTGAGGTGCGGCAGTATCACATGATTATGGTGGTGGTGAGGTCGGCAGTATCACATGATTATGGTGGTGGTGGTGAGGTGCGGCAGTATCACATGATTATGGCGGTGAGGTGCGGCAGTATCACATGATTATGGTGGTGGTGAGGTGCGGCAGTATCACAGGATTATGGTGGTGGTGAGGTGCGGCAGTATCACATGATTATGGTGGTGGTGAGGTGCGGCAGTATCACATGATTATGGTGGTGGTGGTGAGGTGCGGCAGTATCACAGGATTATGGTGGTGGTGAGGTGCGGCAGTATCACATGATTATGGTGGTGGTAAGGTGCAACAGTATCACAGGATTATGGTGGTGGTGAGGTGCGGCAGTATCACATGATTATGGTAGTGGTGAGGTGCAGCAGTATCACAGGATTATGGTGGTGGTGAGGTGTGGCAGTATCACATGATTATGGTGGTGGTGAGGTGCGGCAGTATCACATGATTATGGTGGTGGTGCTGAGGTGCGGCAGTATCACATGATTACGGTGGTGGTGAGGTGCGGCAGTATCACATGATTACGGTGGTGGTGAGGTGCGGTAGTATAACAGGATTATGGTGGTGGTGAGGTGCGGCAGTATCACATGATTATGGTGGTGGTGAGGTGCGGCACTATCACATGATTATGGTGGTGGTGAGGTGCGGCAGTATCACATGATTATGGTGGTGGTGAGGTGCGGCAGTATCACATTATTATGGTGGTGGTGAGGTGCGGCAGTATCACATGATTATGGTGGTGAGGTGCGGCAGTATCACATGATTATGGTGGTGGTGAGGTGTGGCAGTATCACATGATTATGATGGCGGTGAGGTGCGGCAGTATCACATGATTATGGTGGTGGTGAGGTGCGGCAGTATCACATGATTATGGTGGTGGTGAGGTGCGGCAGTATCACAGGATTATGGTGGTGGTGAGGTGCGGCAGTATCACAGGATTGTGGTGGTGGTGGTGAGGTTCGGCACTATCACATGATTATGGTGGTGGTGAGAGTGCGGCAGTATCACATGATTATGGTGGTGTGAGGTGAGGCAGTATCACGATTATGGTGGTGGTGAGGTGCGGCAGTATCACGATTATGGTGGTGGTGAGGTGCGGCAGTATCACAGGATTAGGGTGGTGGTGAGGTGCAGCAGTATCAAAGGATTAGGGTGGTGGTGAGGTACGGCAGTATCACATGATTATGGTGGTGGTGAGGTACGGCAGTATCACATGATTATGGTGGTGGTGAGGTGTGGCAGTATCACATGATTATGGTGGTGGTGAGGTGCGGCAGTATCACAGGATTATGGTGGTGGTGAGGTGCGGCAGTATCACAGGATTATGGTGGTGGTGAGGTGCGGCAGTATCACATGATTATGGTGGTGGTGAGGTAACGGCAGTGTCACATGATTATGGTGGTGGTGAGGTGTAGCAGTATCACAGGATTATGGTTGGTGGGTGAGGTGCGGCAGTATCACAGGATTATGGTGGTGGTGAGGTGCGGCAGTATCACAGGATTATGGTGGTGGGTGAGGTGCGGCAGTATCACATGATTATGGTGGTGGTGAGGTACGGCAGTGTCACATGATTATGGTGGTGGTGAGGTGTAGCAGTATCACATGATTATGGTGGTGGTGAGGTGCGGCAGTATCACAGGATTAGGGTGGTGGTGAGGTGCGGCAGTATCACATGATTATGGTGGTGGTGAGGTGCGGCAGTATCACATAATTATGGTGGTGGTGAGGTGTGGCAGTATCACATGATTATGGTGGTGGTGAGGTGCGGCAGTATCACATGATTATGGTGGTGGTGAGGTGCGGCAGTATCACGATTAGGGTGACAGCTGATCATGTCTGGCAGGTAACATTGTGCTGATCTCCCCAGATGTCAGGTGTGAGCTCCCCCTACAGGTCACAGATGACACTATCACGCAGTCACAGATGAATACGCCTGTCTCACCAGCAGAGGGCGGTGTCACTCACCCAGAGACATCAGGGAGTCGGCGCTCTCCTTCATCATGTTCCGGTACAGATCCTTCTGCCAATCCTCCAGATCCTTCCACTCCTCCGAGAAACACACCGCAACATCATCAAAGGATACCGAGGCCTGAAACACAAGGGACCGCCCACAATGTGACATCACTACACCAGGGGGGGTCTATGACTGACCTGTATTATATTGGGGGGAGGGGGGTCTATCACTGTCCTGTATTATATTGGGGGGAGGGGGGGTCTATGACTGACCTGTATTATATTGGTGGGGGAGGGGGGTCTATGACTGACCTGTATTATATTGGGGGGAGGGGGGGGTCTATGACTGACCTGTATTATATTGGGGGGAGGGGGGTCTATCACTGTCCTGTATTATATTGGGGGGGGAGGGGGGTCTATCACTGTCCTGTATTATATTGGGGGGGGAGGGGGGGTCTATGTCTGGCCTGTATTATATTGGGGGGAGGGGGGTCTATGTCTGACCTGTATTATATTGGGGGGGAGGGGGGTCTATGTCTGACCTGTATTATATTGGGGGAAGGGGGGTCTATGACTGACCTGTATTATATTGGGGGGAGGGGGGGTCTATGACTGACCTGTATTATATTGGGGGGGAGGGGGGGTCTATCACTGTCCTGTATTATATTGGGGGAGGGGGGTCTATGTCTGACCTGTATTATATTGGGGGGAGGGGGGGGTCTATGACTGACCTGTATTATATTGGGGGGGGAGGGGGGTCTATGACTGACCTGTATTATATTGGGGGGAGGGGGGGGTCTATGTCTGGCCTGTATTATATTGGGGGGGAGGGGGGTCTATGACTGGCCTGTATTATATTGGGGGGAGGGGGGTCTATGACTGACCTGTATTATATTGGGGGGGAGAGGGGGTCTATCACTGTCCTGTATTATATTGGGGGGGAGGGGGGGTCTATGACTGACCTGTATTATCCTGGGGGGAGGGGGGTCTATCACTGACCTGTATTATATTGGGGGGGGAGGGGGGGTCTATGTCTGACCTGTATTATATTGGGGGGGGAGGGGGGTCTATGTCTGACCTGTATTATATTGGGGGGAGGGGGGGGGTCTATCACTATCCTGTATTATATGGGGGGGGTCTATCACTGTCCTGTATTATATGGGGGGGTCTATCACTGTCCTGTATTATATGGGGGGGGGGGTCTATCACTGTCCTGTATTATATGGGGGGGGGTCTATCACTGTCCTGTATTATATGGGGGGAGGGGGATCTATCACTGTCCTGTATTATATGGGGGGGGTCTATCACTGTCCTGTATTATATGGGGGGGGTCTATCACTGTCCTATATTATATGGGGGGGGGGCTATCACTGTCCTGTATTATATGGGGGGGTCTATCACTGTCCTGTATTATATGGGGGGGTCTATCACATGTCCCTGTATTATATGGGGGGGGTCTATCACTGTCCTGTATTATATGGGGGGGGGTCTATCACTGTCCTGTATTATATGGGGTGGGGGTCTATCACTGTCCTGTATTATATGGGGGGGGTCTATCACTGTCCTGTATTATATGGGGGGGGGGGTCTATCACTTTCCTGTATTATATGGGGGGGGTCTATCACTGTCCTGTATTATATGGGGGGGGTCTATCACTGTCCCTGTATTATATGGGGGGGGGTCTATCACTGTCCTGTATTATATGGGGGGGTCTATCACTGTCCTGTATTATATGGGGGGGGTTTATCACTGTCCTGTATTATATGGGGGGGTCTATCACTGTCCTGTATTATATGGGGGGGGGCTATCACTGTCCTGTATTATATGGGGGGGGTCTATCACTGTCCTGTATTATATGGGGGGGGTCTATCACTGTCCTGTATTATATGGGGGGGGGTCTATCACTGTCCTGTATTATATGGGGGGGGGGGCTATCACTGTCCTGTATTATATGGGGGGGTCTATCACTGTCCTGTATTATATGGGGGGGGTCTATCACTGTCCTATATCATATGGGGGGGGTCTATCACTGTCCTGTATTATATGGGGGGGTCTATCACTGTCCTGTATTATATGGGGGGGTCTATCACTATCCTGTATTATATGGGGGGGGGTCTATCACTGTCCTGTATTATATGGGGGGGGTCTATCACTGTCCTGTATTATATGGGGGGTCTATTCACTATCCTGTATTATATGGGGGGGGGTCTATCACTGTCCTGTATTATATGGGGGTGGGGGGTCTATCACTTTCCTGTATTATATGGGGGGGGTCTATCACTGTCCTGTATTATATGGGGGGGGGTCTATCACTGTCCTGTATTATATGGGGGGGGGGGTCTATCACTGTCCTGTATTATATGAGGGGGGGGTCTATCACTGTCCTGTATTATATGGGGGGGGGGGGTCTATCACTGTCCTGTATTATATGGGGGGGGGGTCTATCACTGTCCTGTATTATATGGGGGGGTCTATCACTGTCCTGTATTATATGGGGGGGGGTCTATCACTGTCCTGTATTATTTAGGGGGGGGGGGTCTATCACTGTCCTGTATTATATGGGGGGGGTCTATCACTGTCCTGTATTATATGGGGGGGTCTATCACTGTCCTGTATTATATGGGGGGGTCTATCACTGTCCTGTATTATATAGGGGGGGTCTATCACTGTCCTGTATTATATGGGGGGGGTCTATCACTGTCCTGTATTATATGGGGGGGGGTCTATCACTGTCCTGTATTATATGGGGGGGGGTCTATCACTGTCCTGTATTATATGGGGGGGGGTCTATCACTATCCTGTATTATATGGGGGGGTCTATCACTGTCCTGTATTATATGGGGGGGGTCTATCACTGTCCTGTATTATATGGGGGGGGGTCTATCACTGTCCCTGTATTATATGGGGGGGTCTATCACTGTCCTATATTATATGGGGGGGGGGGGTCGTCTATCACTGTCCTGTATTATATGGGGGGGGGGTCTATCACTGTCCTGTATTACATGGGGGGGGTCTATCACTGTCCTGTATTATATGGGGGGGGGTCTATCACTGTCCTATATTATATGGGGGGGGGGGGTCTATCACTGTCCTATATTATATGGGGGGGGGTCTATCACTGTCCTATATTACATGGGGGGGGGGGGTCTATCACTGTCCTGTATTATATGGGGGGGGGGGTCTATCACTGTCCTATTATTATATGGGGGGGGGGGTCGATCACTGTCCTATATTATATGGGGGGGTCTATCACTGTCCTGTATTATATGGGGGGGGGGTCTATCACTGTCCTGTATTATATAGGGGGGGGGTCTATCACTGTCCTGTATTATATGGGGGGGGGTCTATCACTGTCCTGTATTATATGGGGGGGGTCTATCACTGTCCTGTAATTATATGGGGGGGTCTATCACTGTCCTGTATTATATAGGGGGGGGGGTCTATCACTGTCCTGTATTATATGGGGGGGGTCTATCACTGTCCTGTATTATATGGGGGGGGGGGGTCTATCACTGTCCTGTATTATATGGGGGGGGGGTCTATCACTGTCCTGTATTATATGGGGGGGGGTCTATCACTATCCTGTATTATATGGGGGGTCTATCACTGTCCTGTATTATATGGGGGGGGGGTCTATCACTGTCCTGTATTATATGGGGGGGGGTCTATCACTGTCCTGTATTATATGGGGGGTCTATCACTGTCCTATATTATATGGGGGGGGGGTCTATCACTGTCTGTATTATATGGGGGGGGGTCTATCACTGTCCTGTATTACATGGGGGGGGGTCTATCACTGTCCTGTATTATATGGGGGGGGGTCCTATCACTGTCCTGTATTATATGGGGGGGGTCTATCACTGTCCTATATTATATGGGGGGGGGTCTATCACTGTCCTATATTATATGGGGGGGGGTCTATCACTGTCCTATATTACATGGGGGGGGGGTCTATCACTGTCCTGTATTATATGGGGGGGGGGGTCTATCACTGTCCTATATTATATGGGGGGGGGGTCGATCACTGTCCTATATTATATGGGGGGGGTCTATCACTGTCCTGTATTATATGGGGGGGTCTGTCACTGTCCTGTATTATATGGGGGGGTCTATCACTGTTCCTGTATTATATGGGGGGGTCTATCACTGTCCTGTATTATATGGGGGGGGGTCTATCACTGTCCTGTATTATATGGGGGGGGGGGTCTATCACTGTCCTGTATTATATGGGGGGGGGGTCTATCACTGTCCTGTATTATATGGGTGGTCTATCACTGTCCTGTATTATATGGGGGGGGGCTATCACTGTCCCGTATTATATGGGGGGGGGTCCTATCACTGTCCTGTATTACATGGGAGGGGGTCTATCACTGTCCTGAATTATATGGGGGGGGTCTATCACTGTCCTGTATTATATGGGGGGGTCTATCACTGTCATGTATTATATGGGGGGGGTCTATCACTGTCATGTATTATATGGGGGGGGGTCTATCACTGTCCTATTATATGGGGGGGGTCTATCACTGTCCTATATTATATGGGGGGGGGGTCTATCACTGTCCTATATCATATGGGGGGGTCTATCACTGTCTGTATTATATGGGGGGGGTCTATCACTGTCCTGTATTATATGGGGGGGTCTATCACTATCCTGTATTATATGGGGGGGGGGTCTATCACTGTCCTGTATTATATGGGGGGGTCTATCACTGTCCTGTATTATATGGGGGGGTCTATCACTATCCTGTATTATATGGGGGGGGGGTCTATCACTGTCCTGTATTATATGGGGGGGGGGTCTATCACTTTCCTGTATTATATGGGGGGGGTCTATCACTGTCCTGTATTATATGGGGGGGGGGTCTATCACTGTCCTGTATTATATGGGGGGGGTCTATCACTGTCCTGTATTATATGTGGGGGGGGTCTATCACTGTCCTGTATTATATGGGGGGGGGGTCTATCACTGTCCTGTATTATATGGGGGGGTCTATCACTGTCCTGTATTATATGGGGGGGGGGTCCTATCACTGTCCTGTATTATATAGGGGGGGGGGGTCTATCACTGTCCTGTATTATATGGGGGGGGGGTCTATCACTGTCCTGTATTATATGGGGGGGTCTATCACTGTCCTGTATTATATGGGGGGGTCTATCACTGTCCTGTATTATATGGGGGGGGGTCTATCACTGTCCTGTATTATATGGGGGGGGGTCTATCACTGTCCTGTATTATATGGGGGGGGGGGGTCTATCACTGTCCTGTATTATATGGGGGGGGGTCTATCACTGTCCTGTATTATATGGGGGGGGGGGTCTATCACTGTCCTGTATTATATGGGGGGGGTCTATCACTGTCCTGTATTATATGGGGGGGGGGTCTATCACTGTCCTGTATTATATGGGGGGGGGGTCTATCACTGGTCCTGTATTATATGGGGGGGGTCTATCACTATCCTGTATTATATGGGGGGTCTATCACTGTCCTGTATTATATGGGGGGGGGTCTATCACTGTCCTGTATTATATGGGGGGGGGTCTATCACTGTCCTGTATTATATGGGGGGGTCTATCACTGTCCTATATTATATGGGGGGGGGGGTCTATCACTGTCCTGTATTATATGGGGGGGGGTCTATCACTGTCCTGTATTACATGGGGGGGGTCTATCACTGTCCTGTATTATATGGGGGGGGTCTATCCACTGTCCATATATTATATGGGGGGGGGGTCTATCACTGTCCTATATTATATGGGGGGGGGTCTATCACTGTCCTATATTACATGGGGGGGGGGGGTCTATCACTGTCCTGTATTATATGGGGGGGGGTCTATCACTGTCCTATATTATATGGGGGGGGTCGATCACTGTCCTATATTATATGGGGGGGTCTATCACTGTCCTGTATTATATGGGGGGGTCTGTCACTGTCCTGTATTATATGGGGGGTCTATCACTGTCCTGTATTATATGGGGGGGGGTCTATCACTGTCCCTGTATTATATGGGGGGGGGTCTATCACTGTCCTGTATTATATGGGGGGGGGTCTATCACTGTCCTGTATTATATGGGTGGTCTATCACTGTCCTGTATTATATGGGGGGGGGGTCTATCACTGTCCTGTATTATATGGGGGGGGTCTATCACTGTCCTGTATTATATGGGTGGTCTATCACTGTCCTGTATTATATGGGGGGGCTATCACTGTCCCGTATTATATGGGGGGGGGTCCTATCACTGTCCCTGTATTACATGGGGGGGGTCTATCACTGTCCTGTATTATATGGGGGGGGTCTATCACTGTCCTGAATTATATGGGGGGGGTCTTATCAACTGTCCTGTATTATATGGGGGGGGGTCTATCACTGTCCTGTATTATATGGGGGGGGTCTATCACTGTCATGTATTATATGGGGGGGGTCTATCACTGTCCTATATTATATGGGGGGGGGGGGTCTATCACTGTCCTATATTATATGGGGGGGTCTATCACTGTCCTGTATTATATGGGGGGGGGGTCTGTCACTGTCCTGTATTATATGGGGGGTCTATCACTGTCCTGTTATTATATGGGGGGGGGTCTATCACTGTCCTGTATTATATGGGGGGGGGGTCTATCACTGTCCTGTATTATTATGGGGGGTCTATCACTGTCCTGTATTATATGGGGGGGGGTCTATCACTGTCCTGTATTATATGGGGGGGGTCTATAACTGTTCTGTATTATATGGGGGGGTCTATCACTGTCCTGTATTATATGGGGGGGTCTATCACTGTCCTGTATTATATGGGGGGGGGGGGTCTATCACTGTCCTGTATTATATGGGGGGGGGGGTCTATCACTGTCCTGTATTATATGGGGGGGGGGTCTATCACTGTCCTGTATTATATGGGGGGGGTCTATCACTGTCCTGTAGTATATGGGGGTCTATCACTGTCCTGTATTATATGGGGGGGGTCTATCACTGTTCTGTATTATATGGGGGGGTCTATCACTGTCGTGTATTATATGGGGGGGGGGGGTCTATCACTATCCTGTATTATATGGGGGGGTCTATCACTGTCCTGTATTATATGGGGGGGGTCTATCACTGTCCTGTAGTATATGGGGGTCTATCACTGTCCTGTATTATATGGGGGGGGGTCTATCACTGTCCTGTATTATATGGGGGGGGGGGGTCTATCACTATCCTGTCTTATATGGGGGGGGGGGTCTATCACTGTCCTGTATTATATGGGGGGGGTCTATCACTGTCCTATATTATATGGGGGGGTCTATCACTGTTCCTGTATTATATTGGGGGGGGTCCTATCACTGTCCTGTATTATATGGGGGGGGGTCTATCACTGTCCTGTATTATATGGGGGGGTCTATCACTGTCCTATATTATATGGGGGGGGTCTATCACTGTCCTGTATTATATGGGGGGGGGTCTATCACTGTCCTGTATTATATGGGGGGGGGTCTATCACTATCCTGTATTATATGGGGGGGTCTATCACTGTCCTGTATTATATGGGGGGGTCTATCACTGTCCTGTATTATATGGGGGGGTCTATCACTATCCTGTATTATATGGGGGGGGGTCTATCACTGTCCTGTATTATAATGGGGGGGGTCTATCACTATCCTGTATTATATGGGGGGGTCTATCACTGTCCTGTATTATATGGGGGGTCTATCACTGTCCTGTATTATATGGGGGGGGGGTCTATCACTGTCCTGTATTATATGGGGGGTCTATCACTGTTCTGTATTATATGGGGGGGGTCTATCACTGTCCTGTATTATATGGGGGGGGGGGGTCTATCACTGTCCTGTATTATATGGGGGGGGGTGTCTATCACTGTCCTGTATTATATGGGGGGTCTATCACTGTCCTGTATTATATGGGGGGGGTCTATCACTGTCCTGTATTATATGGGGGGGGGGGTCTATCACTATCCTGGTATTATATGGGGGGGTCTATCACTGTCCTGTATTATATGGGGGGGGGTCTAATCACTATCCTGTATTATATGGGGGGGTCTATCACTGTCCTGTATTATATATGGGGGGGGGTCTATCACTGTCCTGTATTATATGGGGGGGGGTCTATCACTGTCCTGTATTATATGGGGGGGTCTATCACTGTCCTGTATTATATGGTGGGGGTCTATCACTGTCCTGTATTATATTGGGGGGGGGTCTATCACTGTCCTGTATTATATGGGGGGGGGGTCTATCACTGTCCTGTATTATATGGGGGGGTCTATCACTCGTCCTGTATTATATGGGGGGGGTCTATCACTGTCCTGTATTATATGGGGGGGGGGTCTATCACTATCCTGTATTATATGGGGGGGTCTATCACTGTCCTGTATTATATGGGGGGGGGTCTATCACTGTCCTGTATTATATGGGGGGTCTATCACTGTCCTGTATTATATGGGGGGGGGGTCTATCACTATCCTGTATTATATGGGGGGTCTATCACTGTCCTGTATTATATGGGGGGGTCTATCACTGTCCTGTATTATATGGGGGGGGTCTATCACTATCCTGTATTATATGGGGGGGTCTATCACTGTCCTGTATTATATGGGGGGGGTCTATCACTATCCTGTATTATATGGGGGGTCTATCACTATCCTGTATTATATGGGGGGGTCTATCACTGTCCTGTATTATATGGGGGGGGGGGGTCTATCACTGTCCTGTATTATATGGGGGGGTCTATCACTGTCCTGTATTATATGGGGGGGGGTCCTATCACTGTCCTGTATTATATGGGGGGTCTATCACTGTCCTGTATTATATGGGGGGGGGGTCTATCACTGTCCTGTATTATATGGGGGGGTCTATCACTGTCCTGTATTATATGGGGGGGGTCTATCACTGTCCTGTATTATATGGGGGGTCTATCACTATCCTGTATTACTGGGGGGTCCGTACCTCATTGCAGTGCACCCTCTGGTGTTTCAGCAGCTCGGACCGCCATCGGTAGCTCTTCCCGCATCAGGCATACATGGGAAGGGTTTTTTCCCCGGTGTGGGTCTTCAGGTGGGTGGTGAGGTGCTGGCGCTGGACGAAGCTCTTGCCGCACTGGGCGCACTGGTATGGCCGCTCCCCGTGTGTGGATGCGCTCGTGGATGAGCAGTGACGTGTTGCGCCTGAAGCACTTGCCGCACTGGTTGCAGATGTAACGGCCGCTCCCCCAGGTGACTCCGCTGGTGCCGCGCCAGGTCGGAGCTCCTGAGGAAACTCTTGTCGCACTGGGTGCAGAGTAGAGTCTGTTGTGTGCGCGGCCCGAGCCCAGCGCCTTCTCCGAGGCCTCCCCATTGGGCTGTCCGCTGTGCTGGGCGCCGGTGATGGCCTTCCAATCATCATCTGAGGGGAGATGTATGAGGGTCAGCCAGGGCGCGCACATAAACCCCCCCATGACAATCCCGGGGCATGTTGGGATACATGACAAGCAGCGCCCCCCCCTCACCTAGGAAGCTGCCTCTCTTTCTCCTTCTTGCAGGGGGGATCGGCCATGGAAAGAAGACCCTATAGATGAGAAAACGGGGGTCACTGAACCTGCAGTCCTATGTAAATGTGCCGTACTGAACAATGGAAAGTTCTGCCTTCTATTAAAAGGGGTACTCCACTGGTCAGTGTTCCGAACGCTGTGTGCATGCTGCGGGGGATTGGCCACGCCCTCCCATAGACTTGCATTGAGGGGGGAGTGGCCACGACCACAGCGTTCACAAACTAAATGTTCCAACGCATGCCAGTGGAGTAACCCTTAAAGCCATTTCAGTTCTCACTACCTTATAGATCTCTGCTTGCTGTCAGTGAATGGTAACATTTACCAGATCCAACTCCTGTTCACAGAGTTAATGGGTTTATTACAATGTATCAGTGTAGGTAACACTGGTGCTACAGACTACACTGTGACGAACCCCCATCTGAGCATAGTGCTGAGCCCCCCCACACATTACCGTCTCTCCTCCTCCTCGTGGACCTTCTGGTGTTTCAGCAGCTCGGACCGCCATCGGAAGCCTTTTCTGCAACTGGCCGCACTGGAAGGGTTTCTCCCCGGTGTGGGTCTTCAGGTGGGTGGTGAGGGTGCTGGCGCTGGACGAAGCTCTTGCCGCACTGGGCGCACTGGTATGGCCGCCTCCCCGGTGTGGATGCGCTCGTGGATGAGCAGGGAGGTGTGCCGCCGGAAGCTCTTGCCGCACACGTTGCAGATGTTATGAGCGCTCGTCTGTGTGCACGCGCTGGTTGAGTGCGCAGTGTCCTCTTGTTCAGGAAGGTTTTGCCGCAGTCCTGGCAGGGAGAGTGCCCCGCTCTGATTTCTGCGCCCGCTGCCGGAGGAGCATCCGCGCCCGCTTCCCCAGAGCCTTGCCTCTCTCCAGGGTGCACAGTGCTCCCCTGGTGCCGACTCACGCTTGTGTCGCAGCTTCCGACCACTGGATTCTAGACAGAAAATAAGAGAGTCAGGAGCGGGTCGTGGTCACCTGTCACCCCTCCAGCCGCTGCCAGTCAAAATCCGCTCACACTCTCTGCCCGCCTTCACCGCTGCCCCCTGGAGTCTGAAAAACATAAGACAAGAAGTTGTATGGCGACGATGAGGAGGAGGAGTATGGCGACGATGAGGAGGAGGAGTATGGTGACGATAAGGAGTATAGGTGACGATGAGGAGGAGGAGGAGTATGGTGACGATGAGGAGTATGGTGAACGATGAGGAGTATGGTGACGATGAGGAGGAGGAGGAGTATGGTGACGATGAGGAGGAGGAGGAGTATGGTGACGATGAGGAGGAGGAGGAGCTATGGTGACGATGAGGAGGAGGAGGGAGTATGGTGACGATGAGGAGTGAGGAGGAGTATGGTGACGATGAGGAGGAGGAGGAGTATGGTGACGACGAGGAGGAGGAGTATGGTGACGACGAGGAGGAGGAGTATGGTGACGACGAGGAGGAGGAGTATGGTGACGACGAGGGAGGAGGAGTATGGTGACGACGAGGAGGAGGAGTATGGTGACAACGATGAGGAGGAGTATGGTGACAACGATGAGGAGGAGTATGGTGGACAACGATGAGGGAGGAGTATGATGACAATGATGAGGAGGAGTATGGTGACGACGAGGAGGAGTATGGTGGCGATGAGGAGGAGTATGGTGACAACGATGAGGAGGGGTATGGTGACGAGGAGGAGGAGGGTATGGTGACG
>NW_026608578.1:0-62050 GCF_029499605.1 Hyla sarda | reverse complement strand
TGAAAGCTAACATTTCAAACCTCTGGTCAGAGAGGGCTCCTCCGTGGGTACTCTCCTGCAGGGAATGGTTTCGGCCTTTCTTCCAGGAATGGGAGACAGGAGGGCAAGTGAAGGACCTCCGTACGCCCCATGGGCATCTTCCGGCTTACGCTACCCCGACTCTGAAGGCGATACGTCGGTAGGGTCTGGGAGTGTGGGAGATCAGGACCCAGTCAAGGCAGTTCCTTGACAAACGGGTTCTGTTGACCCACTTCCAGAAGCCTCTGGCGCTCAGGGACTGCCCAGGTCGGGATCTGAGGGTGGGGTTGTATCTCTTAAATATGAAAAGGATCCCCCAGAAGTTTTGGGACTTGGCCTGGCGCTGCTTTCAGGGGAAGCTATATGTGAGGGACAATTTGAAGTGCAGGAGATCTGATGACCGGGGATGTCCCCGAGAAGAGTGCGGGGACATGCTGGAAAGCATGGACCATTTCCTGCTTCATTGTCCCTTTAATATAGGGGTCTACAACCGGGTGGGCGCTTCCATCGGCTGGAGTCAACTTGCCGGCCTTACCTATCCAGAGTGGGCTTATGGGGCATTCAGGAACCTGGGTGGCCGAGATCGGGGCACTTTGTTTTTAGTCAGTTTAGTGGTTAGGTACTACACGTGGAATGCACAGTGTTTAGTGTCTAATCAGCGCAAAGTCCTCTCCGAGGTGGAGGTCTGTAGGAACATCACCGGTGACCTCGGGAAGATCAGGTCTTTGGAGTATGGCAGTCTTGGTACCAGTAGGGCTTCTCTCCTATGGAGAGGGTTTTCTTTTGATGTGCCCTAGGTACTAGACCTTTTGGGTAGAGTACCCTTGTTTTTGTTAGGGACAGTGATGCAGGGACAGGGTTAGGGTGATAGTAGGGTCAGTTTATCTTTAGGGATAATGGTAGGGTGAGAGGTAGGGTGCAGTTAGGGAAAGAATATACATTTTGTATGTATCAGGATTGCCTTCCTTCTTCCTGGTGGTGGGCTAATGCATGTGCACCCTAGCTTTTTGTTTTGTTTTCAGATGCTATGGTTATGAAGGGCTTACAGGCACCGAACTTGGGCCTAAAGTGGGTTGTATTGTTTGCTTATGTATGTTAAAGCTGGTAATGGTTAAGTTGGTTGGGAGGAGTTCTAGGTTGGGAGGGTATATTTGTGGGTGGTGGTGGTCTTTTCTTTTGGTGGACCTGGCATGGGCGAGTCGTGGACTGGACATTGAGGACTATGAACTGTATGGAAAAAACTCTGACCCATGTACAGGAGGGCGGGTGGTGTGGGTGAAGGGTCAGTTTAGTGTAGAATGTTCTTTTATATTTGTAGGTGTGTTTTCTGTTTATTTATAGGTGTATATAGTTTGTGTATAGTATTGTACATAGTAGTGTATATAGTTAGTTATTTATATAGTATGTATAATGTTATATTATTACAAAAAAAAATATATATTTTTTTTTTTAAAGTATATAGTATTTATAGTAGAGATAGACATGGCAGTCGAACCAGTTTTGTTTTTGTAGTAATGTTTCTTTAGTATCCCGTTGTGGATTTATTTTCTTTGGTTTATATATGTAGTATGTAGTATGTAGTAAAGATGTGTGTAAGCATGTGTGTATTGTGTTTTCTGTGATATTTTCCCGAGTTTGGGTATTTTGAGTTGAATTTAATTTATTTATTTATTTATTTTTGGTTTCTTGGTTAAATGTAGTTAATATATGGATATATATGTGTGCATGTGTGAGTGTGGTATAGTGTTGTTATTATTATTATAATTATTATTATTATTTTAAAAAAAAAACATGGTGTGCAGTGTGAGTGCTTGTTGTGTTTTCTATTTGTAATGTATGATTTTTCCCGAGTTTGGGTGTTTTGAGTTAAAGCGAAATAGTGCTATATTTATGTTTCTTATGAGTGTGTTGTTTGTCTATGAAAGGTGTAGTTATAATATTTCTAGTTCTAGTAGGAAAGCTGGGCTGGCCGGTTAGGCAGGATTTTTGTTCTTTTATTTAAATGTAAAGTTTGGGTTTATGTTATTTCAATGTTGTTGTTTTCCGTTATGGCAAAGTTGTGCTGGTTTATGTTTTGTTATGATTTATATTTTTCTAATAAAAGATTTACAGGATATAACTCAGGATCAGTACAGGATAAGTAATGTATGTAGACAGTGACCTCACCAGCAGAATAGTGAGTACAGCTCTGGAGTCTGGCCACTAGAGGGAGCATCTTCCTGTGAGTCTGCTGAGTGTGGAGGAAGTCGTTTGCTGGATTGTTTGGTGTGTGCGCTCTGAGCTCTGCCGTGTCATCTGTGCCGGACAACGTTCTTCCTTCCCCAGAGGGAGAGCGTGTGTTCAGGCATGAGCGAGGAGAGGAGAACCCCAACACCTGCCCCCCGAATCAGGTCCGCGGGGGGCAGGGGGAGCCAGCGACCAGGTGTGGAGGGACCAGCGTCAGGAAGTGCATCAGAGGTCTCCGGGTTGAGGCGCTCTGCCAGGAGGTGCAGCGATGCATCTCCAGCCACCCCTGAACCCGTAGAGACAAAGAGCAGCCGCAAGGCTGGCCCTGCAAGTTGTGGGACTACAAGTGCAAGAAGTTCCGGAAGCACAGGTACTGTGACAACAAGGCCTGACAATGTGGACTGTGATACTCCTCCTGGAGCAAAGCTAAATGCCCACGGATGTGTGGAGGAGGATTGGGGGATGCCTAGGGCCCGGGAGTCTGGAGTCCCCCATAACTCTCGTGTGGCAGAACACATCCGTGGATATGAGGAAGCAAGGGGCAGCTTGTATAGGCTCCAGGAGGAGGTACGGGAAGCAAAAGCCCTGATGGAAACTGCGGCGAAACGACAGAAAGCTGAGCTGTCAGCCCGGATTAAACAGCTGAAAAATGAAATAAGGATACTGGAGAAGAAGAGAACTTTTATTTTAGAGAACAGCGGGCCATTTAGGGAAAAACTTTTAAATGAAGACCGCTTTCATACAATGGAGAGAGAGAAGCAGAGACGGCTGAGGGGGCTTCAGCCACGGGTGGAGGAGGAAGGAGACGCTGCGGAGGCCGATAATGTTGAGCCAAATCCACCCGGGGGTCTGCAACATCTGACCCCATACAGTGGGCTCCCTGCAGGGCAAGTGGCGATGTCATCTGGCCGTGGCTCTGGCGGTTCGGGGGATGAGAGCAGCACCAGTCACCAGGGAGGGGCGCTAATGGCCCAGATCCAGCTCCTGGAGTCCCCAGGTCGCCTCCAGGACTTCACGTTTGGGGATGAGTTACCAGAGGAGGCACCTGGGGGAAGGAAAAAGAAGCTAAAGAAGACCAAGCTCCAGGAGCAGGTAACATTTGTATATACCCCCCTCCCTGAGCCCCCCGGACTGGCCGCAGGGTCAGCTCACTGTGTGAACCCCATTTCTCAGCCCAGCCTGAGTTCTGCTGTGGACTCAGTGCAGGAGAGTGGGGAGAGTATGGAGTCTAGTGTGGCGGTGAGCTCCATCGCTGTTTGTAGTAACAGTGGTGGAGCAGACAATGTATCGGCTGTGAGGTCGGACAGTGATATTTGCCCAGCGATGGGCATGGATGGCTCTGGCACATTGGGCTGCTCCCTAACGGGAGGGGGGGGGGGGGGGCTTTGTGCCAGAGTCAGCTGCCGAAGCTCCGGTGGCTCTGAACGTTGACATGCTGTTCCTTTGGAGCAGCGGTGTCATCGTGAAAGAGCTGCTGGGGCCAAGATGTCTTCGCCTCCCAGAAAGACTGGACTAAAACCTTTATTTTGTATTGGCGCCGCTAATCCAGAACAGCGGCGCCCAGGAGCAGAAAACTCCAGTACTGATGAGGCGGAGGGTACCAGTAAAAACAGGGCTGGGGCCGCTAATAAACAGGCTAGGCAGGCTTCCCGGTCCTTGTATAAAGGACTGGTGACCTGTCCTGTGGTGGTGGCTCCAGCTCTGGTACCCAGTGATGCTGATGGTACACTATCTGCACCAGAACGCATCGGTCCAGCCAGTATGAATGAGGAGGTTAATGTTGGAGTGAATTGTAGTATGGGCTGTAGCACGGGTGGAGGTATGGGGGGCACATCAGCTAAAACAGGCAATAATGGTGTGAGTATGGATTATGTGGAGGAGGGTGGTGAAGGGGCACAGATTAGTGGTGGGGATGTAGGGCCTGGTCCAGTTGCACCCCCAGCGGTGGCAGCACCGGTACGCAGCTACGCAAAAGTCACCGCTGGGGGGAGGGGGGCACCTTCCTCGTCTTCTGGCTCTGGGGGGGGCAATTTGCAGCAGCGTCTCCTGGGGGCCTTAAGGAGAGGGGAGAGATCAATCAATGTAGAGGGTAGGGAGATTGATCTATCCTTTTGGATAGAAAGACATGGTCTTTCAGCCTTCCGAGAGGAAAGGGGGGGGATACTGTGTGGTCCCTCCCAACAGCCGGGCCAGGTGGTCTCCGAAGGAATGTGGTCCGGCTGAGGTGGAGAGGCAGTGATACATGTCCTCCAAGATCTAAAGTTGTTGAGCTTCTGCTGAAGTTGGGCTTTAAGGCAGCTGACATCTACGCCTTGATACATCCTTATGGTACCCCTGAGTTCGATATCAGCTTTGTTCGGCCAGAGGGGCTTGAGCTCTTCTGGTCGAATTATGAGCTGGTAAAGAATGAGCCCGGCTGGCGAGACTTTGCCATTCAGGCGGTGTCTCGCCAAAACAATGTCAAGAAAGTGACCGTTTTAACCCGTAACGAATCACTTTCTTGTATTGACATCATGACGTGGCTAGGTCGGTATGGAGAGGTGGTGGAGGTCCCAAAAAAGAACAGGGATGAATATGGCATCTGGTCAGGGGCCTGGACGTTTATGGTCAAGCTTAAGCTTTCAGGAAACACCGTTACCCATATACCATCTGCAACCTTCCTCGGAAGGGATCGTATCCAGATCTTCTACCAGGGTCAGCCGAAGCTCTGTCACAGATGTGGTGACCCCACACATTTTAGTGCCAATTGCACTGTGCAGAAGTGCACTCTGTGTGGGGAAATAGGCCATCTCGCTGCATCTTGTGCAGAGATTAGGTGTCACCTGTGTGGTGACTTAGGTCACCCATTCAGTCGCTGCCCTCGTTCCTTTGTCAACGCGGTTGTTGCCCCAGTGGGGGTAAGCCATGAGGTGAACTCTGCTGGGGGGATGGCTGGCGGGGATGAAGGGGTGCAGGGGCCAGGGAAGAAAAGTAAGCAGAAGACGCCTGCCTAACTGAAGCGTCTCAAGAAGCGTCAAAGGGATAGGGAGATTCGGGAGTCACAGGAGCATCAGCCAGCTGAGGTGGCTTCTGATCCTGTCCCTGCGACCAGTGTTACTGCTGAGGCCCTGGGGGATAGTGAACTGGATGAGGAGACTGGAAGGATCCACAAAGAGGAGGATACTGTCTCCTCGCTGTCCTCCCATGGTGAGAGCGCGGATGAGGACAGAGGGAGATGGGCAGAAACAAAGCGGGGTACTCGGAGGAATAAGAAAAAGGGAGATTTAAAATCTTCTCCCACCCGCCAGATGCCAAAGGAAGGTACAACTGACCCCCCTCTGATTGGTCTCTCCAACCGGTTCCGAGCCCTCCGCGACATTTCCTCTTCGGAGGAGGAGGCTGGGGGTGAGGTTCCGGATGTTGCGGTGGGGCCCACAGGGGACCCTGAGTCCTGTCTCCCTGGGGAACCTATGTCTTCAGGGGGGGGGGACTGGCTCAGAGTCAGGGGACGAGGAAAATATAAATAAAGGGAAAATGGACACATCCATCTCACTAAAAAGGGGTAAACCATCATCTGATGAAGAGGGTGGTGGGGTGGATGGGAAGGATGGTGGGAAAAAGAAAGCTGTCTAACTCAATCACCCTTGATGGCGGCACCCTCTCCGTTGACTCTGGCATCCATTAATGTTGCCAGCATAAAGTCAGATACGGCTCGATTTGCGGCCTATGATTTTTTTGCCCATATTAATGCTGATATTTTATTTTTGCAAGAGACCAGGCTAACAGATATGTCATCTATCTACAAGGCTAAAAGAGAGTGGAGGAATGGGCCCTCCTACTGGTCTCTTGGGGCCGAGCCGTATAGCGGAGTGGCGGTCCTTTTTACCGCATCGGTAGAATGCCGACGGGTTATCGAGTTAGAAATGGGGAGGTGCCTGATCTTAGATGTCCTCATGAAGGGACAAGAACTTCGCCTTATTAACATCTACGGCCCACAGTCTAAGTGGGACCGGAAGTGTCTCTTTATGAGGATCAAGCCCTATCTTTTTACAAGTCGGCAGGTGGTCTTTGGAGGGGACTTTAATGCTGTCACGAGGCCCCAAGACAGGGGAGGTGCCAGAGACAAGCTGACTTATGATAGCGTCGCCCTTAATAGCATAGCGAGTGAGGCTCGCCTGGTGGATGTCCACATCCGGCACACCCCAGGCCACGCGGGATTCACCTATCATAGGGGTAGTTGTAGGTCTAGGATAGATAGGTTTTTTTTAAAGGAGGAGGCCGTATCTTCAGCAGTGTCTGTTGTTGAGGTGGAGTTCTCCGATCACTGTTTAATTTTGTTTTCTCTGAATGTCACAGAGACCCCCCTGATGGGCAGAGGCTATTGGAAGCTGAATTCGTCTCTCTTGGAAGAAGCAGAGATAAGACAGTCCTTTGAGGATTTTCTTCAGAGCCAGGTACCATTGCTGGGCCTTTGTAGCAGTAAGTCAAAGTGGTGGGAGATCTTCAAGGAAAGGGTTGCGAGATTCTTCCGCCATCTCTCGGGCCTCAGAAGCCTAAACAGGTACCGTTTGTACCAGGGCCTGAGGAAGAAACTTGAGAACCTTGTCTCGACTGGAGGTAGTCGTGACGATATCTCCAGAGTGAAGTCCTTGTTGATGAAGTGCCAGTATGACAGACACGCATCTTTGGTTTTTGAGAGGGATTACGGGAAGTACCGCTCGCCCGACCCTTACAGAAACTGCAAGATGTCAGTGAATAGTAAAATAGTCTCAGGACTGATTGATAGTACGGGATCCTTGAAAAGGTCCAGATCAGGGATCCTGGAGGTCGTCAGATCCTTCTACTCGCACCTCTTGAGAAGGAAGGATCTAGATCGAGATAAGGTATCAGCTTTCTTGGCTGAAACCGTCCCTGAACCAGGAGTAGACTCCTCTCTTGACGTTTTGACAGAGATGATCCGGGAAGAGGAAGTCAGGATGGCTATTGATGGGCTTGCCCTCAAGAAGTCACCCGGTCCGGATGGCTTAACATCTGAGTTCTATAAGACCTTTAAGGACACTTTGGTTCCCCTCTTGACTGGGGTTTTTAATGAGTGTCTATCCTCGGGCACTCTGCCAAAGTCAATGAGGAGGTCAGCGCTGATCATCCTGTCAAAGGGTAAAGACCCGTCCCACATTGAGAATTGGCGTCCCATAGCGCTTCTCAATGTGGACCGAAAGATTCTGGCAAAAGTGCTGTTTAACCGGCTGGTGGAGTTTGCACCCCGGCTCCTTTCGGGGGCTCAGCATTGCTCTGTTCCGGGCTGCAGTACATTTAGTGCTGTGCTCAGTGTCCGAGAGGCTGTGGAGCAGGGTAGGGCTGGCCACTGGAAGGGGTACTTGCTGTCCTTGGATCAGGCAAAAGCGTTTGATCGGGTTAACCATGAATACCTCTGGTCTGTTCTTCTGAGATATGGCCTGCCGGGGGGGTTTGTTGATTGGCTTAAGACCTTGTACGCAGGGGCAGAGAGTTTCCCGCTTGTGAATGGTTGGATTGGCCGCTCTTTTGAGGTTGGGTCTGGCGTCCGTCAGGGTTGTCCTTTGAGCCCGTTGCTGTACGTGTTTGCAATTGATCCTTTCCTTAGGAGGATTGATTGTGGACCGTTGGCGGGGGTGAGAATGGACCTGGCGGTGCCGGATTTGGCTCTGAGGGCGGTAGCGTATGCTGATGATGTCACCGTGTTTGTCTCCTCACAAGAGGAAGGCCAATGGGTGATGTCAGAGGTGGACCGCTACTCGGAGGCATCAGGGTCCAAGATCAACCTGGATAAGTGCGAGAGTCTCTGGCTGGGAGGGGGAGATCCTGGTTTTGATCTCCCGGACGCCCTTCCAGAGCCCCAGGAATCTGCAAAAGTTCTCGGCATCGAATTTGGCCAAGGGGATTACCCCAAACAAAACTGGGACAGCAGGCTTAAGATCGCCGCTCAGAAGGTGGATCAGTGGAAGGGTTGGTCTTTGACCCTCGGGGAAAGGGTTAACCTGATCAAAACATTCCTGCTCCCTTTACTGATATATCTGGGCAGTGTATGCATGTTGCCAGAACCTCTTTGGACCCGGGTCTACAGTGTGTTCTTCCAGATGTTATGGGGGAACAGACTGAACCTAGTGAAGAGGGAGGTTACTTACCGTACGAGGAGACTAGGGGGGTTGTGTATGGTCAACCCTGTGGTGTTCCTAGTGAATACCTTTCTTAAGACCAATATAGCAAACCTCTGGTCAGAGAGGGCTCCTCCGTGGGTATCCTCCTGTAGGGGATGGTTTTGGCCTTTCTTCCAGGAATGGGAGACAGGAGGGCAAGTGAAGGATCTTCGCACACCACACGGGCATCTCCCGGATTACACTACCCCGGTTCTGAAGGTTATTCGTCGGTGGGGTCTGGGGATGGGGGAGATTAGGACTCTGTCGAGGAAATTCCTTGACAAGAGGGTCCTGTCTTCTCATTTCCAGAGGCCATTGGCGCTCAAGGACTGCCCAAGTCGGGATCTGGAGGTGGGTTTAGAGCTTTTGAATTCTATCAGGATCCCCTTGAAGTTTTGGGACTTGACTTGGCGCTGCTTCCACGGGAAACTGTGTGTGAGGGACAATCTGAAGTGCAGGAGCTCTGATGACCGGGGATGTCCCCGCGAAGAGTGTGGAGGCATGCTGGAAAGCATGGAGCATTTTCTGCTTCATTGTCCCTTTAACACAGAGGTTTACACCAGGGTGGGCGCTTCCATTGGTTGGCCTTGGCTGGCCAGTCTCTCCTATGCGGAATGGGCCTATGGGGCATTCAGAAACCTTGGAGGCTGGGACCGGTGCACTTTATTCCTAGTCAGCTCAGTGGTTAGGTACTACACGTGGAACGCACGGTGTTTAGTGTCGACGCAGCGTAAAATCCTCCCTGTGGATGTGGTGGTTAGGAACATTCTCGGTGACCTGGTGAAGGTGCGTTCTCTGGAGTACGAGAGGCTGGGTGCTGGCAGGGCCTCTCGTCTATGGAGGGGCTCTGCCTTTAAAGTGCCTTAGCCTGTTGTCTCCCCCTGGTGGTGGGCTGATGCTGGCACATTAGTCTTTTTGTTTTGAGCAGTTGGTTTATGGTAATATAGGGCTTGCAGGCGCTGAACTTGAGCTTTAGGGGTTTGTTGTTTGGCTTATAGTGTTATATGTACTTGTTATTGTATTTATTGTTGTAGTCTATTTGTATACTTATGTATTGTATATATTGTTAGTCTGTGTATATTTTATGTAATGTATATACTGTATATATTGTGTGATGCCACCTGGGGTTTGGGTTTAGTTTAGGTTGGGTGGTGGGTTAAAAAGGGGGGAGGGGGTTTGTATGGGACTTTTATATATACAGAAAATCCTGGACTGGTTCATGGACGTCTGGTAACATGTACTGGGGGCATGGGATGCGGGACCAGCTCAGGGCCAAAAAAAAAAAAAAAAAAGTGGTGTTATTTTGTTTGTGTTGGTTTTTATTATTTTGTATATATTATTATTGTTGTTGTTGTTATTCTTTTTGGTATATTACTGGTATTGGGTTTTTGGTATTGCAACTGGGCCAGGAAATTCACATTTAGTATTAGTGTATATAGTTTATTAGTATGGTATGGGTATTATGGGTATTATAGGAATATGTCTTTTGTAAATATTGTATATATTTGTTTGTGTGCAGGAATGAGTGTGGGGTGGACCGGTGTTGTATTTTATGCTATGGTTTTGGTTTTATGATCGTTATATTGATATGTTCTGTCGGATATGATATGTTTATGTTTTGTAATTTTTTTATTATGTTTGAAATTTTAATAAAAGATCTACAGGATATAACTCAGGATCAGTACAGGATAAGTAATGTAATGTATGTACACAGTGACCTCACCAGCAGAATAGTGAGTACAGCTCTTTAGAATAATACAGGATATAACTCAGGATCAGTACAGGATAAGTAATGTAATGTATGTACATAGTGACCTCACCAGCAGAATAGTGAGTACAGCTCTTTAGAATAATACAGGATATAACCTAGGATCAGTACAGGATACGTACGGGGGAGGGGATTATCAGATTATGCAAGTGAGGGGAGGATACCCCCGGCGGTGGGTCCCTTGCTGCGGCCTTGATCCTGGAAGCGGCCGTGTGGGGACTGAGAGGAGCGGGAGACTCTCTATGCTCCGCTCCTCTCTATGATGCACCACACGTCATGTCACGTGACCATCTCCCAGACAGCCATTGCGGTACTGGCTGCCTGGGAATGAGTGACAGCGGCGGCGAACATATAAAGGTAGCGTGCGGCGCAAACCCGCCCCCCCGCCCACTCCTACTAACATTTTGGCCGGGCCCCTGACGCCTGGCCCGCCAGCCTTTATCAGCTTTATGGGGCAAAAGGGGAGAGCTGCTTTTGGGCCCCCAGGAATTACAGGGCCCGGGGCAGCTACCCCTTTTGCTCCACACCCGGCACACCCTGTGCGCACGCCTATGAGTGTACATGGGTGACAGAGGGGTGTAGAGGAGTGTACATGGGTGACAGAGGGGTATAGAGGAGTGTACATGGGTGACAGATGGGTGTACATGGGTGACAGAGGGTTGTAGAGAAGTGTAAATGGGTGACAGAGGGGTGTAGAGAGGTGTACAAGGGTGATAGATGGGTGTAGAAGAGTGAACATGGGTGACGGGGGCATAGGGGTGACAGAGGGGTGGACAGGGGGTGGACATGGGTGACAGGAGGGTGGAGAGGGGAGACAGGGGGTCAGAGGGGTGGACAAGGGGGTAATAGAGGGACAGGAGTGACAGAGAGGGGTGGACTGGGGTAACAAAGGGACAGATGGGTGAACAGGAGGGTGGACATGGGTGACAGAGTGGGGGTGGACATGGGTGACGGGGGGTGGACATGGGTGACGGGGAGGATTACATGGGTGACGGGGGAGGGATTACATGGGTGACGGGGGAGGGATTACATGGGTGACAGGGAGGGTGGACATGGGTGACAGGGAGGGTGGACATGGGTGACAGGGAGGGTGGACATGGGTGACAGGGGGGGTGGACATGGGTGACGGGGGGGTGGACATGGGTGACGGGGGGGTGGACATGGGTGACGGGGGGGTGGACATGGGTGACAGGGAGGGATTACATGGGTGACAGGGAGGGATTACATGGGTGACAGGGAGGGATTACATGGGTGACAGGGAGGGGGTGGACATGGGTGACTGAGGGGGTGGACATGGGTGACAGGTGTGTATAGGAGTGTACATGGGTGGCAGAGGGGTACAGAGGAGTGTACATGGGTGACAGAGGGTTGTAGAGAAGTGTAAATGGGTGTCAGAGGGGTGTAGAGAGGTGTACAAGGGTGATAGATGGGTGTAGAAGAGTGAACATGGGTGACGGGGGCATAGGGGTGACAGAGGGGTGGACAGGGGGTGGACATGGGTGACAGGAGGGTGGAGAGGGGAGACAGGGGGTCAGAGGGGTGGACAAGGGGGTAAAAGAGGGACAGGAGTGACAGAGGGGTGGACTGCGGTAACAAAGGGACAGATGGGTGAACAGGAGGGTGGACATGGGTGACAGAGTGGGGGTGGACATGGGTGACGGGGGGTGGACATGGGTGACGGGGGAGGGATTACATGGGTGATGGGGGAGGGATTACATGGGTGACGGGGGAGGGATTACATGGGTGACGGGGAGGGATTACATGGGTGACGGGGGAGGGATTACATGGGTGACGGGGGAGGGATTACATGGGTGACAGGGAGGGTGGACATGGGTGACAGGGAGGGTGGACATGAGTGACAGGGAGGGTGGACATGGGTGACAGGGGGGGTGGACATGGGTGACAGGGGGGGTGGACATGGGTGATAGGGGGGGTGGACATGGGTGACAGGGGGGGTGGACATGGGTGACAGGGGGGGTGGACATGGGTGACAGGGAGGGATTACATGGGTGACAGGGAGGGATTATATGGGTGACAGGGAGGGATTACATGGATGACAGGGAGGGATTACATGGGTGACTGAGGGGGTGGACATGGGTGACTGAGGGGGTGGACATGGGTGACAGGGGGGGATTACATGGGTGACAGGGAGGGATTACATGGGTGACAGGGAGGGATTACATGGGTGACGGGGGGGGTGGACATGGGTGACTGGGGGGGTGGACATGGGTGACTGGGGGGGTGGACATGGGTGACTGGGGGGGTGGACATGGGTGACTGGGGGGGTGGACATGGGTGACTGGGGGGGTGGATATGGGTGACTGGGAGGGTGGAAATGGGTGACAGGGAGGGTGGACATGGGTGACAGGGGGGGTGGACATGGGTGACAGGGGGGGTGGACATGGGTGACAGGGGGGCTGGACATGGGTGACAGGGGGGGATTACATGGGTGACAGGGAGGGATTACATGGGTGACGGGAGGGATTACATGGGTGACGGGGGGGGGTGGACATGGGTGACTGGGGGGGGGGTGGACATGGGTGACTGGGGGGGTGGACATGGGTGACTGGGGGGGTGGACATGGGTGACTGGGGGGGGTGGATATGGGTGACAGGGAGGGTGGAAATGGGTGACAGGGAGGGTGGAAATGGGTGACAGGGAGGGTGGACATGGGTGACAGGGAGGGTGGACATGGGTGACAGGGGGGGGTGGACATGGGTGATAGAGATGGACAGGGAGGTAAACAAGGCAGACATGGCTGACAGGGGGGGGTGGACATGAGTGACGGGGTCGGGGGGGGGAGGGGTAGAGTGTGGACCTGGGTGACGGTGGGGGGATTTAGACAGGGTTGAGAAGGTGAAAAGAGGGGTGGAAAGGGTACGGTACCTTAAGCAAGCCGGCCCGCACAGCTTGCAGTTCCACAGGAGGCACGGGAGTACGGCGCTGGGGCAGCTCGTTCCGCCCCAGGGCACCATATCCGTCTCACTGCGCCGCAAGGGAGAGGGGGACGCAGGAGACGGAGAGTGAAGGAGGGGGATGCGGGGGACACAGGGAACAGATGGGGAAGGAGGGGAACACGGGTCACGCGGCAGACGCAGGGGACGGAGGGGAACACAGGAAACGCAGGAGATAGAGGGGGACGCTGTGTGCGCAGTGCGCACGCAGACTTCCCTTCCCCCCTGCGCCGTCAGGCCGGGGCGGGACATTTAAAAAACAAATAATAGTGAAAAAAAATAAAAATCACGGCAAAATCCAGCGGCACCACGGGCAGTGCTGAACGGTACACACGTGTGCCGCGGCACCGCGGTTGGGAATCACTGCTATATACTGACCCCCATATATATGAATGTATACTATATACTGACCACATATATATGAATGTATACTATATACTGACCCCCATATATGAATGTATATTATATACTGACCCCCATATATATGAATGTATACTATATACTGACCCCCATATATGAATGTATACTATATACTGACCCCCGTATATATGAATGTATACTATATACTGACCCCCATATAGGAATGTATATTATATACTGACCCCCATATATATGAATGAATACTATATACTGACCCCCATATATATGAATGTATATTATATACTGACCCCCATATATATGAATGTATACTATATACTGACCCCCATATATATGAATGTATATTATATACTGACCACATATATATGAATGTATACTATATACTGACCCCCGTATATATGAATGTATACTATATACTGACCCCCATATATGAATGTATATTATATTCTGACCCCTATATATATGAATGTATACTATATACTGACCACATATATATGAATGTATACTATATACTGACCCCATATATATGAATGTATACTATATACTAACCCCCATATATGAATGTATACTATATACTGACCCCCATATATATGAATGTATACTATATACTGACCACACATATGAATGTATACTAAATACTGACCCCCATATATATGAATGTATACTATATACTGACCCCCATTATATATATATGAATGTATACTATATACTGACCCCCATATATGAATGTATACTATATACTGACCACACATATGAATGTATACTATATACTGACCCCCATATATATGAATGTATACTATATACTGACCCCCATATATATGAATGTATACTATATACTGACCCCCATATATGAATGTATACTATATACTGACCCCCATATATATGAATGTATACTATATACTTACCCCCATATATATGAATGTATACTATATATTGACCACATATATGAATGTTTACTATATACTTAGCAACCAATCAGATCGCTTCTTTCATTTTTGAATAGGCCTCTGAAAAATGAAAGAAGCAATTTGATTGGTTGCTATGGGCAACTCAGCAGCTTTTCCAGGAAAGTAAAGTTTAACCACAACACTGTAACACTGTCCACCCTGGGACTCGAACCAGTGACGGTTTCCCATCCCACTGTACTGCCGAGACGGTCCTGCTTATCTTACATGCAGTGAGATCCCCATAGACCACAATTAGCCTATTGGTTTTATTGGGCAAAAAATCACAGAGTTGATGCACTAGTCACAGTTCTCTATACCATTAATGAAGGGAGGGCTCAATATTCGCAAATTTGCGCATATGCGCACAAATTTTCACATATGCGCAAAAAAAGCGAATATTCGTAATTATGAATATATAGTGCTATATTTGCAATATTCGCAAATTCGCGAATATGCTATATTCGCGATTAAAATTTGAATTGCGAATATTCGTGAGCAACACTAGTCGCTGCAAATACAGTGAAGGAGTTTAAACATGCATGGGATAGGCATAAGGCTATCCTTCATATAAGATAGGGCCAGGGACTATTGATAGGATTCAGATTATTGGGCAGACTAAATGGGCCAATTGGTTCTTATCTGCCGACACATTCTATGTTTCTATACTGTATGGATATCAGAAAAATGGTTCCAAGCTCTTATTTCTTTATTAAATTCACTACTTTGGGGCAGGAAAGCACGAGAATGAAATATGTTTCTTTAACGTTAGCTGAGCACGATGGGGGTTGGGCACTTTTTTTTTTTTTTTAGGTACTTTTTAGCACTAAAATTGCAGACTATTATGAGAAGGAGGGAAAATGTAGTCCTATTTTTTCTCTCTAAGGGTATGTTCACACTACGGAATTCCCGCGGAATTCCACGGGCGGAATTCCGCAAGCCGAATTCCACGGGCGGAATTCCGAGAGCCGAATTCCGCGGTGTGAACTTAACATTAATGTGAATGGGTTTCCGCGAGAGCCGTTCAGCGCCACTGAAATTGTTCCGCCCAAAGAAAGATCATGTTCATTCTTTGCACGGAAGTCCGCGAGCACTGCATAGCTGTCAATGGTGACGGCTCAGTGCCGCCCGGTCCTACCGCCACCGCCGGCTGCCAGTCTGAATCTTCGCTCACTGAATTCAGCGAGCGGAGATTCCATTCACACACTGTAGTGTGAACATACCCTAATGGGTCGTTATAAGGATATTTTTGAGATTTTGGAAGCTGGGATACTCACTACACCCATGCATATCTATATAATTAAGTATGGGAGGAACTTAAAAAATGTTTAAAATCACATGGAGATTTGACTTTACTTCATTATGGTCGAATAAAGCACTTAAAGAATTCCTTAAAATTAAAGATTCACTCTTTTGGATGAAAAGGGGCTTATTTATGTAAATCAATTATACGCTTTAGGTCAAATAGTCGTTTGAAGAGATAGCCCATAAGTGTGTGGGGGGAAGACAATCAGAAACATTGTTTTTAACAAATAAGTAACACAGATCATAAACCAATAAAAGGAGAGATTGGAGATTTCAGGGATTCTATATATAAGAAAAGTTTAATTAGACTATTTCCTTATGCAAAGTTGCTGTCTGGGCATGCTGGGAGTTGTGGTTCTGCAGCGGTTGGGGGTTCACAGCTTGAAGACCACTGCTATAGAGGGTGCAAATGTATCTGAGCCCTGGAACTCAAATAATGTGAAATATGAGATGATCAAAATGGAGCCCCTGCACTAATTACTTGGGTTCTGAGGTCTGTAAGGTCCATAGTAAAAACATCAGGTTCTGTCTATAGCAGATACTAAATCATGGCAGCTCAAAGAAACAAGCAGTCATTCTGACATGTCACATGTGATGTCATAGACAGCTGGAGGCCTGACATCCCACTGACAGCCGCCCGAGCCTTCAGTCAGTTCCAGTGCGATTAGTGAGAATAGTGAGATTAGCGTCTTCTTCTTCTACTTGTCTGAAATGGAGCTAAAAGGACTGGGGTTCGTCCCCCTCCTGTTGGCGTTTTGGTGTGCGGCCTGGCTTGCCACCAGCTACATCATGACGGTCGTCCTCGGCCATGCAGCCTCGCCACTGATGAGCATCAGGTAAGATAAACAAGCACATGATTCTTATTTCATGGGTTGGGAGTGAGGAAATATCCATAATAACATTGGTTTCTTTTCCTTCACAGTGACGTGGGAAATGTCTTTCCCGAAAGCATATTATTCAGAATTGGATTCATAGGGACGTCCATTGGCACTTTGGTACTAACCTTTCTTATTTATAAGTATATGGTTATGCATACTGAAGAGTTCAGGGGTCATCAGGTCCTGATCCAGAGGATCCTGCTGGCCATTGTGTGGGCCTCCTGTTTTTCCACAGCTGTTATGCATGTATTGTCCCCCGAAGAATATCCCAGGATACACTTTGTCAGCATGATAATTTCCATTACATGTGAAGCCTTATACTACCTTGGGCAGTCCATCCAGATGTATAAATTACCAGGAGCAAAAAAAGTCATCCACCATAGTAGATGCACCTGCTGTGGCCTGACTTTTGTCTGTGTAGTTTTCTATTTTGGATATGAAACATTAAAGGAATTATTCCATAATGATGAAGACTGGGACGAGATCCGTGAAATCCCCATCATAATCATCGAGTGGGTGATGCTTCTACTGATCCTGATAAACATCGTGACCTATTATTCCACCATGCAGAGGTTATTGTTGACCGTCTCCAGAAACAGCTGCGAACAGCCATCCTGAATATAGATATTTAAATCCAGGAACTCACATTTTTTGGGGGACTGATGCAGCGCTGCCTTTGGATATCTCTGGCTCTGCCATAGCGCTTTTTTTGAGGGGGCGTGTCGGCTGCCCCTTCGTCTGGTGGTCAACACTAGTGTTGCTCGCAAATATTCGCAATGCGCGAATTCGCGAATATTCGCCAATATAGCACTATATATTCGAAATTACGAATATAGTTTTTTTTTTTTTTCACAATACACATCACAGTGATCATCCCTCTCTGCTTCCAGCTTGTGTGGTGTAAAGAAGGCTCTAATACTACTGTGTGAGACTGGGATATGAATTTTCGCATATGGGAAAATTTGCTTATGCACATTTTCATTTATGCAAATTTTCGCATATGCAAAAATATTACGCGAATATTACAAATATGCGAATTTAGCGAATATATGACGAATATTTGTCCATATATACGCGAAATATCGCGAATTCGAATATGGCCTATGCTGCTCAACACTAGTCAACACGCGCTATCTGGCCAGCGAGCCAGGGCCCCGTACAGGAGATCACGGGGCCCCCCAGCAGTCGGACACCCCACAATCTGAAATGTATCCCCTATCCTTGGGATAGGGGATGTTTTTCAACACTGCACTACTCCTTTAATGGCCTCCAAAATGAAGTTCCTCTGATGTATGGGCATCAAGGGATCTTCCACTAAAAAATATCACACAGCTTCCACTCCTCTGTCATGTGGGATGTTACTATATAATGAAGCAATATCTAGCGTTGCCCACATATAGTCCTCTTATATATATATATATATATATATATATATATATATATATCATGTTTTTCCCTCTTAAAGGGGTACTACGCACCAAGACATCTTATCCCCTCTCCAAAGGACCCCCATGATCTCGGTTGCGGCACCCTGTTGTCATCACTGCACAGAGAAAACTTACTCTGTGCATAATGACGGGTGATACAGGGGCCAGCACATCGGCATAGCCATTGACTGTCCTGGCATGCTGGGAGTTTTGCTACAGCTGGAACTCTTTTTATTAGAAAAATATAAAACTTTTACAAAACACAAATACAATGCGTAATCAGCTGAAACATAAGGATGAAAAAGTAACAAATATAAACTCTTTGTTACAAAATAAAAGGACCTACCTAACCAACCAGCCCAGCTTAACTCAACTAACAAATATTGCCTGATACCACTAATTCTTACCTATTATCCTTCCAAACACACATACACACACACATTAATTACCAACAAAACATAAATATAGCTTTCCTTAATTAAGTTTTAACTGAAAACATCCGAATAGGAAACTTATCCCCACATACCATACATAAAATGCATTAAACAAAAATAAATAGGGCTAACTGCCATAAAAATAATAAGGAAATAAATAAAATAATTCCATCTTGGAAATACCATTAATTTTACACACATACAACAACCAATACTCACAATACATATTATATCATAACAACGAAAAAAAAATAAAAATAAAATAAAGTAAAAAAAAATAAAAAAAATTATAATAAAAAGAGGGCTTATTGCCATAACTAAAAATAATTCCAACTTGGAAATTTCATTTATTTATTTTTTCCCCTTTCTCCTTTCCCTTCTCTTTAAACTATAGTAACACACACATGCATGGATACATTACCATAAGGGGAAAAAAATAAACACAATAATATCAACTAAAAGCTGGTCCGACTGCCTTTACCCAACAATGAGGTATAACACTATACAAAAATACATAAAACTATTTATACTTATGAAATACATGTAAACAAGAATAAAACCTAAAGAAAAATAACCTACACTATGAACTCTCCCATCACCCACACCACTCCCACTGGACATGGTCAGAGTTCGTGTATCACAGTGTTTTTTTATTTTTTTTTTACTGAAACAGTCATTGTCCATAAACTGACCCAAGTCAGACCCAAAGCATCACCCCCTCCCCCCAACAACCCCCACCCAACTTAAAATTAATCCCCCCCCCCACTATTATTAACTAACTCAACAATGTACTAATTCACTACAACCACAGAAATAATATGAAAAACAAAGTAATACAGTACTTCAAACCCCCACCAGGCCCAAGATTGGTTGCCTGCAAGCCCTTTACATTCAAATTACAGAAAACAAAACAAAAAGCTAGAGTGACATGCATAGCCCACCACCAGGAAGAAGGATGGCAATCCTGATAAAACTAAGTTTCAAAATGCTTACCCTATGAACCTTACTTCTAACCCTATCGCTATCCCTTCATAAAACTGACCCTATACTCACCCTAACATCTATATACTGTCCCTAACCAAAATTAAGGTACATCAAAAGAAAACCCTCTCCACAGGAGAGAAGCCCTACTGGTACCAAGACTGCCATACTCCAAAGACCTGATCTTCCCGAGGTCACCAGTGATGTTCCTACATACCTCCACCTCGGAGAGGACTTTCTGTTGGGTCGATACTAAGCACCGTGCATTCCACGTGTAGTACCTAACCACTAAGCTAACTAAGAATAAAGTGCCCCGATCACGGCCACCCAGGTTCCTGAATGCCCCATAAGCCCACTCCGGATAGGAAAGGCCGGCAAGTTGACTCCAGCCGATGGAAGCACCCACCCTGTTGTAAACCCCTATATTAAAGGGACAATGAAGCAGGAAGTGGTCCATGCTTTCCAGCGTGTCCCCGTACTCTTCTCGGGGACATCCCCGGTCATCAGAGTTCCTGTACTTCAGGTTGTCCCTCACATATAGCTTCCCCTGAAAGCAGCGCCAGGCCAAGTCCCAAAACTTCTGGGGGATCCTTTTCATATTTAAAAGATGCAATCCCACCGTCAGATCCCGACCTGGGCAGTCCCTGAGCGCCAGAGGCTTCTGGAAGTGGGTCAACAGAACCCGTTTGTCAAGGAACTGCCTTGACTGGGTCCTGATCTCCCACACTCCCAGACCCCACCGACGTATCGCCTTCAGAGTCGGGGTAGCGTAAGCCGGAAGATATCCATGTGGTGTACGGAGGTCCTTCACTTGCCCTCCTGTCTCCCATTCCTGGAAGAAAGGCCGAAACCATTCCCTGCAGGAGAGTACCCACGGAGGAGCCCTCTCTGACCAGAGGTTTGCAATGTTGGCTTTCAAGAAGGTGTTCGTTAAGAACACCACAGGGTTTACCATAGATAAACCCCCTAGTCTCCTCGTGCGGTACGTAACCTCCCTCTTGACTAGGTTCAACCTGTTCCCCCATAACAGTTGGAAAAACAGGCTGTAGACCCTAGTGTAGTAAGCCTCTGGTAAAATACATACGCTGCCCAGATAGATAAACAAGGGGAGCAGGTACGATTTGATCAGGTGTACCCTTTCCCTGAGGGTCATAGACCAACCCTTCCACTGGTCCACCCTCTGAGTGGCATCCTGGAGCTTACCATCCCAGTTTTTGGTGGGATAATCATCCTGGCCGAATGTGATGCCCAAAACTTTTGCTGAGTCTTGGGGCCCTGGAAGGGTGTCCGGGAGATCAAACGTGGGGTCTCCCCCTCCCAGCCAGAGACTCTCACACTTATCCTGGTTGATCTTAGACCCGGATGCCTCCGAGTAGCGGTCCACTTCCGACATCACCACATCGGCCTCCTCTCTCGAGGAGAGGAAAATGGTGACATCATCAGCGTACGCCACCACTCTCTGGGCGACACCCGGCTCCGCCAGAATCATCCTGACTCCCGCCAATGGTCCGCAACTCACCCTCCTAAGGAAGGGATCGATCGCAAATACATATAAGAGCGGGCTCAAAGGACAACCCTGACGGACTCCAGACCCCACCTCAAAGAGCGGCCAGACCACCCGTTCACCAGCGGGAAACTCTCTGCCCCTGCATACAAGATCTTAAGCCAATTAACAAAAGTACACGGTAAGCCATATCTCAGGAGGACGGACCAGAGGTAGTCATGGTTCACTCGATCAAATGCTTTGGCCTGATCCAAGGAAAAGTAAGTACCCCTTCCAGAGACCCGCACTACTCCGCTCCACTGCCTCCCTGACACTGAGGACAGCACTTAAGGTGCTTCGGCCTGGAACAGAGCAGTGCTGAGCCCCCGAAATGAGCCGGGGTGCAAACTTCACCAGCCGATTAAACAGTATCTTGGCCAGAAGCTTCCTGTCTGTAGGTGCGAGTAGAAGGATCTGACGACCTCCAGGATCCCTGATCTGGACCGATTCAGAGATCCCGTACTATCAATCAGTCCTGAGACTACTTTACTACTCACTGACATCTTGCAGTTCCTGTAAGGGTCGGGCGAGCGGTACTTCCCGTAATCCCTCTCAAAAACCAAAGATGCTTGCCTATCGTACTGACACCTCATCAGCAAGGACTTCACTCTGGAGATATCCTCTCGGCTACCTCCAGTCGAGACGAGAAGCTCGAGTTTCCTCCTCAGTCCCTGATACAGGCGATACCTGTTTAGGGACCTGAGGCTCGAGAGCTGGCGGAAGAACCCCGCAACCTGCTTCTTGAATATCTCCCACCACTCAGACTTACTACTACAAAAGTCCAGTAAAGGTACCTGACTTTGAAGAAAATCCTCAAAGGACTGTCTTATCTCTGTTTCCTCCAGGAGGGACAAATTCAGCTTCCAATAACCTTTTCCCATCCGGGGGGTCTCTGAAACATTCAGGGAAAACAAAATCATACAGTGGTCGGAGAACTCCACCTCAACCACGGACACTGCGGAAGAGACGGCTTCCTCCTTTAAATAAAACCTGTCTATCCTAGACCTGCTGCTACCTCGATGAAAGGTGAAACCCGCGTGGCCTGAGGGGCTCCGGATGTGGGCATCCTCTAGGCGAGCTTCCCTGACTATATTACTAAGGGCCACACAGTCATAAGCCAGCCGATCATTGGAACCTCTCCTATCTTGGGACCTCGTGACATTATTGAAGTCCCCTCCAAAGATCACTTGCCGGCTAGTAAAAAGAAAGGGCTTAATCCTCATAAAGAGATCCTTACGGCCCCACTTTGTTTGTGGGGTGTAGATGTTAATGAGCCGGAGCTCTTGTCCCTTCATGAAGACATCTAAGATCAGGCACCTCCCCATTTCTAACTCAATGACCCGTCTGCATTCGACCGGAGCGGTAAAAAGGACCGCCACCCCACTATACGGCTCAGCCACAAGAGACCAGTGGGAGGGGCCGCGCCTCCACTCTCTTCTGGCTTTCACCAGAGAGGCTAGATCTGACAACCTGGTCTCCTGTAAAAAGAAAATGTCGGCTTCAACACGGCCGAGAAAATCAAAGGCTGCGAATCTAGCCGTATCAGACTTTATACTGGCACAATTAATAGATGCCAGCGTCAATGGGGTGAGTGCTGCCATCCTGGGTAATTGAGTTAGACGGCCTTACCCATTATTTTTTCTTGCCCTTCTTCTTCACCGCCTCATCCCCTGAAGAAGAAGGAGCATTCTTACTTTCTTTAGATCTCTTTTTTGACTCAGACTGATCCATCTGGCTCCCATCTCCATCTGGCCCTGAGTTAGCCCTGCCCTCCGAGGAAGATGCCTCAACAGGACAGGACCCAGTTCCCCCTGGAGGCTCCAATCCCTCAGGCACCCCATCCTCGCCACCCCCCTCCAATGAGGGGGAGGAGATGGTATCAAGGACAAGGTACCTGTTCGATAGGTCAATCAGAAGGGGGGCAGGTAAGCTTCCTTTTAGGACCTGGCCTTTAGCACCTGAAATAGAGGACTGAGACTTCCCCTTTACAACTTTTTTGCCCTTGTCTTTTTTCGGCCTTTCCCTCCCCTCCTCATCCACACTTTTATAGTGGGAGGAATCAGAAAAGATCAGCCTCTTTGCCTTCCTCTTCGCGAATCCTCCTAATCTCCTCATCCAACACACCATCCCCCAGGGTCTCAGCAACATCTGGGCTAGTGACAGGAGCAGGGCCAGGAGCTACCCCCGCCACCTGAGAACTCTCCAGCTCCCTGCTCCTTCTGCGGTTTTCCTCTCGCCTTAGTTTGGCAGGCCCCTTCTTGCTCTTCATTAACCCTTTTGCTCCTTCACCCATGCCCGTACCCTCCCCAGCCGGGGCAACCCTAAAGCTCTCCCCAGCTGGAGCGGCCACCAAACGGGAAAAGGCGCTGGGGCAACGCTTGAAAGGGTGTCCTAGGACAACACACAGATGACACCGGATCTGCCCACAGGATGCAGCCAAATGACCAGCCCCACCACAAAAAGCGCAAACTTGCACAGTGCAGGCTGCGCTAAAATGGGTAGGACTACCACACCTGTGGCAGACTTTAGGCTGCCCCTGGTAGAAGACTTGGATTCTGTCACGTCCGAGTAAGGCTGCCGATGGGATGTGGGCAACTGTGCTCCCTGAACGCCTAAGTTTGACGGAAAACGTCCAGGCCCCAGACCAGATCCCGTGCTCATCAAGATTTTTCTTGGGCATGTCCGTCACATCCCCATAACGACCGAGCCAGGTCATGATGTCGTAGCAAGACAGCGACTCGTTACGGGTCAAAACGGTCACTCTCTTGGTTTGGTTCTGCCGGGATATCGCTTTTACAGCGAAATCCCGCCAGCCGGGCTCGTTCTTCACCATGTCGTAATTCGACCAGAAAAGTTCAAGACCCTCTGGCCGAACAAAGCTGATGTCGAACTCAGAAGAACCATAGGGGTGAATCAGGGCAAAGATGTCACTCGCCCTGAACTCCATCTGAAGGAGGAGCTCAACCACCCTTGCCCGGGGCGGGCACGCTGTCACGATGCCGGCTGGCAGGTAGTGGATCCTCTGTGCCAGAGAGGGATTGGCGTGGACCGTGCTAGTGGATCGGTTCTAAGTCACTACTGGTTTTCACCAGAGCCCGCCGCAAAGCGGGATGGTCTTGCTGCGGCGGTAGTGACCAGGTCGTATCCACTAGCAACGGCTCAACCTCTCTGACTGCTGAAGATAGGCGCGGTACAAGGGAGTAGACAGAAGCAAGGTCGGACGTAGCAGAAGGTCGGGGCAGGCAGCAAGGATCGTAGTCAGGGGCAACGGCAGGAGGTCTGGAACACAGGCTAGGAACACACAAGGAAACGCTTTCACTGGCACAATGGCAACAAGATCCGGCGAGGGAGTGCAGGGGAAGTGAGGTATAAATAAGGAGTGCACAGGTGAACACACTAATTAGAACCACTGCGCCAATCAGCGGCGAAGTGGCCCTTTAAATCGCAAAGACCCGGCGCGCGCGCGCCCTAGGGAGCGGGGCCGCGCGCGCCGGGACAGGACCGACGGAGAGCGAGTCAGGTACGGGAGCCGGGGTGTGCATCGCGAGCGGGCGCCACCCGCATCGCGAATCGCATCCCGGCTGGAGGCGGTATCGCAGCGCCCCGGGTCAGTGGATCTGACCGGAGCGCTGCAGTGACGAGAGTGTAGCGAGCGCTCCGGGGAGGAGCGGGGACCCGGAGCGCTCGGCGTAACACACGCATCTTTACCCCTCCAAATCAGACGGGCCACATTCCTACGGTTACTATCCTGCCCGGGAGTCGGGAGGGACCACATCACCTCCCCATTCTGTTCTTGGAAGGCACCCAGACCATGCCTCTCTATCCAAAAAGACAGGTCAACCGAACCCCTCCCTTCTACCTCAATTGACCTATCACCCTTACGCAGAGCCTCCAGGAGGCGCCGCTGCAAGTGACCCCCAGAACCAGATGGAGACGGAGACCCTCTTGATTCCCCGGCAGCGACGCTGGCATAGCTTCTAGCAGTCACCACCAGGGGGGCAGCCGAACCAGCCCCTACTTCCTCAGTACTCTTTACTGATCCAGTGACATCCCTTTGCCTGCCTCCAGCACTCTTCTCTTGCACACCGATAGCATCCCTCTCTTGTACACCTCTAGCACCCCTCTCTCGCACACCGCTAGCATCCCTTTCTTGCACACCGCTAGCACCCCTCTCTCGCACACCGCTAGCACCCCTCTCTTGCACACCGCTAGCACCCCTCTCTTGCACACCGCTAGCACCCCTCTCTTGCACACCGCTAGCACCCCTCTCTTGCACACCGCTAGCACCCCTCTCTAGTACACCTCTAATGCCCCACTCTTGCACACTGCTAACATTTTCATGCAACATACCATCACCAAAATTTTCACTCTCTTTTGCACTCTTCCCTTTCACACTATTATCCTGGCTAAACTTTCCTGAGCTGGCCGGGTTATTTGCGTATGCCACGGGGGTTTGTGCTGCTGGTCCCGCCCCCGATGACCGCTTTTTCGGTTCTGGCGATGTTACTTCCAGTTCCAGTGATGACACTTCCTTCAACGCCGATGATGTTCCCAGTGAGAACTGCTTCACACTGGGTGGGATCTGTCCCTCCGGACGCACCCCCACCCCTCCTACAGCAGCCGACGTGGAGGGATTCCCCACAGCGTCAGTGCAACCTTCAGGAGCCACCTTACCCGACCGCCCGGGCTTTTCTACCAATCCAGACGCATGGACACTCCCCCCCTCACAGAGGAGTGCCCTGCTACGCCCAGATCGCTCGGGGGACCGCCCCCCGAGCAGACAGCAACATCACCAAGCTCCGGCACTAAGACACGCCCCCTGCCCACCTGGGGTGGTCCTGCAGCATCGGAGTCGCCCACCTTAAGCCTGTCCTGCCCTTCCCTACCGACTGGACAGGCGGCTCCTTGGCGTCTGCAGCCATCTTAGAAACCTTATCCACCATGTACCCCCCATTCTGGCCCCGCTTTACAGCAAAAGCGGGGTCGGGCAGACTGGGGGGCCCACCAGCCTGAACCACCTTTTCAGATGGCCCAGACTGCTGGAGAGAAGAATAAACAAGTCTGGTGACCTCTCCTTTTTTCCTTTTATTTCTCCTCTTCCTCTTGCCCTTCACCTCAGTATCTGGGCCCAAGTCATTTCCAAATGAGAAGTTCTCAAAATGGGTAGGTGACTCTTGGAGCACAATCGCCTTCAGCAATCCACCACCAATTAACCCATTGCTGCTGCCGCTGTCGTCACTGCTGTCATCTGACGTTACAGGCAGGGCTACCTGAGCAGGATTTATGTATGAACTCTGGGTTGTGTCCTCCTCCATTTCACTCTCCTCTGCACCACCATCTTGCTTCTCTTTAGCACCTTCCTCAGCACTGTCCTCTCTTTCTCCACCACCATCTTCCTCCACACTGTCCTCCTCAGCACTGTTCTCTCTTTCTCCTCCACCATCCACCTCCACACCATCCTCCTCTGCACTGCTTTCGCTGTGACTGACCTCCTCCTCTCTTTCTGGGTTCTGCTGGCCTCTGAACCGACTTTCATTGCAGAGTTTTTCTCTGAAGATACCAGCCCCTTCCATGATCTCCATCCTCACCCTTTCTACCTCCTCAACCTCTTTTTTCAGGGTGCGCACTTTAGCCGAATACACTGGCCTTCGATTTTTTGAGGTGTAATCAGCCTGGTAACGGGCAAATTTTAAGTCCTCTCTTAGCCCACGAAGCATTTTGCCAAGACACTCATACTCCGCCATTTTTGCTTGGATTCGGGACCCAAAAGTGGCCAAAGACTCCCTGGGACCCAATGCCCCCCATTGCTGGGGTTCAGAGGTACCTTGCCTCCCCATGTTTCTCCTCAACTCCTCACCTTCATGCAGGTCTTTACCTGCAGCCTTGCTTGTAGCCTTCCTTGCAGCCTTGCGGCTTCCAGATATGGACGGTGGAGTTGGTTCTGCATTTCTGCGGATCCTGGAGGATCTCCGTACCCCATCCTGGGAGTTGGCCGTTGCAATGTCACCTCCACCTCCCGCCGGCCTGGTAAGGGAGATGGGGACGTTGGGGTTCATGCAGGGAAACCCTTCCCCGAAGGCTGCCACAAACCTGGGGGGGGGGGGGGGGGAGGGCTGGTGAAAATCCTGCTGCTCTCTGGTTCTCTGGTTCTCCTGGAGCTGACGATCACACAACCACACCCTGAACAGGAAGTAGTGCAACAGCTGGAGACACCCTATTTGGAAAGCACTGCTGTAGGGTAATTTGGTGGTGGATGCAAATCCCTAATTTAGGCCTCAAATGCACATGGTGCTCTTTCACTTTGGAGCCCTCTCATATTTCAAGGCAACAGTTTTTGGTTACAAATTTTTTTTCTCTTCTTTTACCCCTTAAGAAAAGGTAAATTTTGGGTCTACACCAGCATGTTAGTGTAAACAGAGTGTACCATATACATTTGAGGCCTAAATTGGTGATTTGCACAGGGGTGGCTGGTAGTTACAGCAGTTCTGACATAAACATAAAAAACACCCATATGTGACCCCCATTTAGAAAACTACACCCCTCACGTAAAGTAACAAGGGGTATAGTGAGCCTTAACATCCCACAGGTGTTTGACAAATTTTTGTTAAAGTTGGAGGTGAAAATAAAAAAATTTATATTTTTTTCCCTAAAATGCTATTGTTACCCCAATTTTATCATTTTCACAAGGGGTAATAGGAAAAAAAGCCCAGCAAAATTTGTAACCCCATCTCTTCTGAGTCAGAAAATACCCCACATGTGGATGTAAAGTGCTCTGCGGGTGAACTACAGGGCTCAGAAGAGAAGGAGCACCATTGGGCTTTTGGAGAGAGAATCTGGCTGAAATTGAAGGCCATGTGCGTTTAGGCCTCCATGGTGCCAGAACAGTGAACCCCCCCCCCCCACACACACACACACACACACACATGTGACCCCATTTTGGAAACTACACCCCTAATAAGAAGTGCAGTGAGCATTTACATCTCACAGGTGTCTGATAGATTTTTTTGAGCAGTGGTCTGCCAAAAGAAAAATGAAAATTTTTCATTTGCACAGCCCACTGTTCCAAAGATCTGTCAAATGCCAGTCGGGTTTAACCCCTTAAGGAACCAGCCCATTTTCACCTTAAGGACCCAGCCATTTTTGCACATCTGACCATTGTCATTTTAAGCATTAATAACTCTGGGATACTTTTACTTTTCATTCTGATTCTGACATTGTTTTTTCGTGACATATTCTACTTCATGTTAGTGGTAAATTTTTGTCGAGGCTTGCATCATTTCTTGGTGAAAAATTCCCAAATTTGATGAAAAAATTGAAAATTTAGCATTTTTCTAACTTTGAAGCTCTCTGCTTGTAACAAAAACAGACATTCCAAATAAATAATATATTGATTCACAGATACAATATGTCTACTTTATATTTTCATCATAAAGTTGACAGGTTTTAAGTTTTAGAAGATATCAGAGGGCTTCAAAGTTCAGCAGCACTTTTCCAATTTTTCACAACATTTTCTAAATTGGAATTTTTCAGGGACCAGTTCAGTTTTGAAGTGGATTTGAAGGGCCTTCATATTAGAAATACCCCACAAATGACCACATTATAAAAACTGCACCCCTCAAAGTATCCAAAATGACATTTGGGTAAGTGTGTTAACCCTTTAGGTGTTTCACAGGAATAGCAGCAAAGTGAAGGAGGAAATTCAAAATCTCCATTTTTTACACTCGCATGTTCTTGTAGACCCAGTTTTTGAATTTTTACAAGGGGTAATAGGAGAAAAAGCCCCCCAAAATTTGTAACCCAATTTCTCTAGAGTAAGGAAATACCTCATATGTGTATGTAAAGTGTTCGGCTGGTGCAGTAGAGGGCTCAGAAGGGAAGGAGCAACAATGGGATTTTGGAGAGTGAATTTTTGCTGAAATGGTTTTTGGGGGGCATGTCACATTTTGGAAGCCCCTATGGTGCCAGAAGAGCAGAAAACCCCCACATGGCATACCATTTTGGAAACTACACCCCTCAAGCCACGTACCAAGGGGTCCAGTGAGCCTTAACACCCCACAGGTCTTTTACGACTTTTCGTTAAATTTGGATGTGTAAATGAAAAAAAAAAAAAAAAAGTTTCACTTCCAGGCAGTGGAAGAGAGGTGGTTGTGGTTGTGATAAATATAAAGCAAATACACTATGTTGAGCTAGCGACTGTTTTTCTGTATACAAGAGTGTGAAGCATACAAGTGAGTGAGTATAAAAGTGAGGGGACTTAAAATTAAGGGACTTTAAATTCAGGAAGTTTAAATTGAAATATTTGATTTTTTTTTCTTTTCTGTTAATTTTTGCAATCCCCAAATCTAGTATGACCTCCATGTTGGAAAAGGCAGTCCAGTGTGCATCTTGCGCAATCTATGCAATCCTTGAACAACAGTTTGAGGGTGCATATTGTTGTGCGAGATGTGTGCGAGTTGCTCATTTAGAAGCCCAGATCCTGGATCTAGAGGAGCAACTGGCAACACTGAGATGCATTGACAACCCGCAGAGTAGTCTCCTGCTCACTGAGCAGGTACTCTCTGGGGTCGAGGTGGGGATGGATAGTGGGACGGAGGGGCAGGACAGTCAGGCAGTTAGCTGGGTTACAGTTAGAAAACGGGGTAGAGGGAAAAGTGTCAGGGAGGCTAGTCCTGAACTGGCACACCCCAACAAGTTTGCCCAGTTGGCAGATGAGGGGGATGTCATTTCAGAGCTAGCGGTACTGCAGCAGGACTCTGCCTCTGACCGCCAGGGGGGTGTCTGCTCCAGTAAGGAGGGAGGGAGGAGAGCAGGGCAGGCCAGACAGGTACTGGTAGTGGGGGACTCAATTATTAGGGGGACAGACAGGGTGATCTGTCACAAAGACCGGGATAGCCGAACAGTGTGTTGTCTTCCTGGCGCTCGAGTTCGGCACTTTCGCGGATCGGGTTGACAGGTTGCTGGGTGGGGCTGGAGAAGACCCAGCAGTCATGGTACATATTGGCACCAATGACAAAGTAAGAGGTAGATGGAGTGTCCTTAAAAATGATTTCAGGGACTTAGGCTGCAAGCTTAAGGCAAGGACCTCCAAGGTAGTATTTTCTGAAATATTACCTGTACCACGAGCCGTACCAGAGAGGCTGCGGGAGATAAGGGAGGTAAACAAGTGGCTCAGAAGCTGGTGTAGGAAGGAGGGGTTTGGGTTCATGGAGAACTGGGCAGACTTCGACTTTAAAGGAAACAGATTTCTGACTATAGCTAAAGACCATTATCTGTCCCAAATGGTGCAGGGCCTGACCAGAGGGGGCGCCCTACTAGACTTAATATTTTCTAACGTACTGAAACTGGCAGAGTAATTAATGTGCAAGTAGATGGACACCGAGGAAATAGTGATCATAATGTAATACATTATAACTTGTTCTTCAATAAGGGAATCTCTCGAGGGGCCACAAAAACAATGAACTTTCGAAAAGCAAAGTTCGATCAACTCAGAGAAGCCCATAACAATATAAAATGGGATATTGTCCTCAAAAAGAACAATACTGACACTAAATGGGAGACTTTAAAAAATATCTTAAATTTTCACTGTAAAATGTATATACTTTATAGGAATAAAAGGGTCAGAAATAAAAGAAAACCAATATGGATGAATAAAAATGTTAAGGGGGCAATAAATGACTAAAATAAAGCATTTCAGTTACTAAAACAGGACAGCAGTGAAGAAGCATTAAAAAGCTATAGAGAAAAATGTGAAATATGTAAAAAACAGATAAAAGCCGCAAAAATAGAGACAGAAAGACTCATTGCCAAAGAGAGTATAACTAACCCCAAAATGTTCTTTAATTATATAAATAGCAATAGGGTCAAAAATGAAAGTGTTGGCCCTTTAAAAAATGATGAGGAAGAAATTATAAACGGGGATCAGGAAAAAGCAAATATACTAAAATTCTTCTCCACTGTATTCACTGAGGAAAATGAAATGCCAGGTGAAATACAGTGTGATAAGGTAAACTCCCCAGTACAGGTCACCTGTCTAACCCAGGAAGAAGTACAGTGCCACCTACAAAAAATCAAAATAGACAAATCACCAGGTCCAGATGGCATTCACCCCCATGTTCTAAAGGAATTAAGTAATGTAATAGACAGACGCGGAGGTGTTGAGGGGCATGTGTGGAACTCCGCTACTCCTTGCTGGGATTTGAATAGACTGGCCCAGACCCTTTCTTGTGGATGGAGAGTGGAGCTGAGTAAAACGATCAGACTTTACATGTGATGAATATCTAACAGTGCAGAAGCCGGTGAAACCATTGATTAATACCCCGGCAATATTCTGAACAGCAGCAGCCTCTTGCACTGGCCCCATGTGGAATGGACAATATTGGATGCCTGACTCTCTGCCTGGTCACTCCTCCTAGCGATTTGGAGAAACCGGGACTCATGGACTAAATTGAACAACTTGGTCTTAGCAGAATTCCTCTCTCATGAATTTGGACCCCTCCTTGGACCCAATAAGATCAGTGACTCTGGGGGGTGATTGCACTGTCTACCAGGGGGAGCGTGAATACGCTAATGATTCCGTAGTTGCATATTAGTATGCTATATTTGGTGGTGGATATTTCTGGATCAGGGTGTGATACCCTAGGTTTTAAGCGCTCCCCAGAGCCATATGGGACTGTGAATTCTTACTTTTGTATGCTGTAAATAACGGGATTTAAATTCTCGAGTGGGAGGGGCCTATGGTGTATAAAGTTGCTAAGTTGGTCCGTGATATCCCCGTAGTGATACATACAACCCACAAATATAAAGTGAAGAGAAATAGTGGGTGAAATGGCCCCTAAGGTGAACCCCAGAAGATCAGGGGGTAGCTCGCCACAAAAAGATAAGGGGGCTATGGGTAAATTGGATAAAATATGGAAGTCTCCAGCTGTGGGTATAAAAACTAGAACCCAGAAGGATCTCTCCCCTAGTAAAACAGGCTCTAGGTACTCGGTCTTGGAGGTGGAAGAAACTGAGGAAGGGCAGTCTGTGCCCCCTATGGGAACACAGATGTTGGAGGAGATCTTGGGAGGGGTGAAAAAACTAATTGTGAAATTGAGGAGATAAATAAACAATTAGGTGTGGTATCTACCGAGGTATCTCTGATAAGACACGATATGACTAAAATGAGAGATAGGATTTCCAGACTAGAGGAAGAAGCCCCTAAAACAGAAAATAGGATTAAGGTTTTGGAGGAGGAGGTTAATGACTTGAAAAAGGAGAGGACATCTGTTAAAGATAAGCTCACTGACCTTGAGGATAGATCCAGACGTTGCAATATAAGGATGGTGGGGTTTCCTGAGGGGATGGTGGGGTTTCCTGAGGGGGTGGAGGGGGGGGGGGAACCCTGCCATACAGTTTCTTAGTAGGTGGTTGAAGGAGGGGATAGGGGAAGGGCATCTTACCCCAATGTTTGGGATTGAACGAGCTCATCGGTGCCAAGGCGTATTCCCCCTCCGGGGGGTCCCTCTAGGACAATCCTAATTAAGTTATATACCTCCCAGGACAGGGATACTATCCTTAGGAAGGCAAGAGAGATGAGGGACCTACAGTATAATGGACAGAATATTTTTCTATATCCGGATTTCTCTTGGGAGACCCAGAGGAAAAGGGCATCCTTTCGGGAGATAAAAAGGCGGCTAAAGAACGCAGGGGTGCCCTTCTCTCTGCTGTTTCCAACGAGACTCCGGGTTGAGCATAAGGGAAAGGTAACAATATTTGGAACCCCACAAGAAGTCTCAGATTGGATGGATAAATAAGGCATCTAATATAAGGCACTACTGTGGCATTAGGGGTTGGAAGTATTAGTTGAGTAATAATGTTACGTCTCGGGGGGAGGGGTTGGGGGGTTCTCTGGGGTGTCACTAGGATAGGAGTGCATAGTAGAAGTACGGTGCATTATGGGGAGAGGGGGGGCTGCGGGTGGGGAAGGATAAGGGAAAGGAGGGAGGGATGGCACGGGATGATCAAAAGAGGGTTTTTTTTTTTTTCTCTCTCTTCTTCTTCTCTCTTTTCTTTTTTCTCTTAGGCAAATATATCTATGCTTAAATTATTAGCCTGGAACATACGAGGTATGTCGGATAGAATTAAAAAGTGTGCAGTCTTCGATTATATTCGGAGGTGCCTTCCTGCGATCATATGTTTAGTTGAGACCCATAGGTCAAGAGATGAGCAGATACTTCCAAGGAAGTGGGCCAAAGAAGAATACCACTCCAGACTCTCTTCCTACTCCATGGGAGTATCAGTATATGTTCACAGGAGGGTACCATTCGAGACTAAGAATGCAAAGGTAGATAAGTATGGTCCATATGTATTTCTTTATGGAATATGGGAAGATAGGGCAGTCATCTTGGCTTTTGTTTATATTCCTCCATCTTTTAGAGTGGATGTTCTGAGGGACCTCGTGAGCTATAGCGTAAGTAAGACACATTCGGCATTATGGATAGTTGGAGATTTGAACAATGTAATAGACCCTAGTATGGACAGATACAAATTAGGTAGGAATGTAGGGGGGAACGAAACAGCATTGGCGAGATACTGTGGAGAGATGAATTGGGTTGATGGGTGGCGGTAACTAAACCCAGGAGTAAGACAGTACTCATGTTTTAGTACCTCATATAACACCGCTTCCCGAATTGACTTATGCCTGTGTGATAAGAATGCAATGACCTGGACCAGCAGGGTGCAGTATAAAGCTAAAACCCTATCGGACCATTGCCCAGTGGTGGTGGAAATTGGAGGTAAGGTAATGGGTGGGAAAAGGTTGGGCTTTCGGCTCAACCCCCACTGGATTGAATTAGTGGGCGACCAGGACTGGTTTAGACAGGAAATAGAGGCATTCTGGGAGATTAATCATAAGTCCGCAAACCCTCAGGTGGTATGGGATACTATGAAGGCATACTTGAGGGGCCTATATATAGGGCGAATCAATAAAAAAAAAAAAGGAATTCTCACAGGAAGAATCAGTACTGAATAGTAAAGTGGCAACATTAGAAGCAGGGATAGAAGAGGATAGTGGGGGGAACAGCTGTTAGAACTGAAGGCAGCTCAAGAGGAATATAAAGAATATCTACTTAAAAAGGCACAAAATAAACTATTCTTCAGTGGGCAATTTAATTTCTTTGAGAAAGGGAAACCAAATAAGACACTGTCAAGATTATTTAAAAATCAAGGCGACGAATGTGGTATTATGGCTCTGAGGAGGGAGGATGGCAGCATAACCACAGATAGAGAAGAAATAGCCCAAATGGATGGCTCTTTTTTCTCCAATCTCTATATGGGCAGCGATATTAATAGGGCGGAGGTAGCGGAATTCTTGAGGGGAATTAATATTCCGAGTTTGACAGAGGATGTCAGGGACTCCCTGGATGACCCAATCTCCCTCCAGGAATTGGAGGAGGCATTGGCATCAATCCAAGGGAATACATCCCCTGGGTCTGACGGCATTCCTTTCCAGATATATAGAATATACTCAACCCTGCTGCTTCCAAAACTGCTGGGTATCATTAATGAATCCTGGAGGGGGGGGGGGGGGTTCTCCCTAAATCTATGTGTGAGGCTAATATTAGACTCATTAGGAAAAAAGATAAGGATCCCTTGGATTTGGGCTCATATCTCCTTGCTTAATACAGATATAAAGATAATAGCGAAAGCACTGGCAAGGAGATTGGATAAAGTAGTGGAGGTAGTGGTGGGCGGTGACCAGGGAGGGTTTAGGTCAGGAAGAAAGGTTCATGACAATATCCACCAGGTGTATGAAGCAATCCAGAGTGGATCCCGTGGCCCCCGCTCCATTCTGTCATTGGATGCTACTAAAGCTTTTGACAGGGTGGAGTGGAGATACCTCTGGGAAGTTTTGAAGAGGGTTAGGGTGGGCCCGAGGTTTTTGAGTTATATTCAGCTACTATACACTAACCCCGAGGCGAGTGTGGTGGTAGATGGAACCCCCTCCTACCCATTCAAACTAAGTAGAGGAACAAGGCAGGGCTGCCCCCTCTCACCCTTTTTATTTTTAATTTATATTGAACCCTTAGCGGCTTGGATAAGAGATAATGATGTTTATGAGGGATTTGGAGTAAATGGAGAGAAGAGTAAGATCTTGTTATTTGCAGATGATATCCTCCTTTTTGTAACTAACCCACAAGAAAAAATACATCGTATCATTAAGATGTTCGAGGCATTTGCCCCTCTATCTGGGTTGGACATAAATTGGAGTAAATCTACTATGCTCCCCCTGGATGAAGATATGGGGGAGACGGTGGGAAGACTATCCGTGTTCAAAAAAAATGAATGTTTCCATTATCTGGGAGTAAAAATAGCAGCCACGAATGATAGGTTTGTGATTAACAATATACTGCCCCTTTTGAATAGTTTAGCGAAGAGAGTAGAAGTATGGATTAAAATGCCCTTCTCTATGTCAGAAAGGATGGCGATAATAAAAATGGTGGTCCTCCCACAGATCCTTTTTTTTCTTGCTGCCTCGCCAGTGTGGATCGGCAAATGCTGGTTCCGGAAGATAGAAGTGATACTGGGTAGATTGTTATGGGGAAGAAAAAGGGTTCGTCTGAAGTACAGATATTTTATGGCCCCTGGAGATAGGGGGGGATTGGATATGCCCAATTTCTTTGTTTATTACATGGCCGCGCAGTTGGTACGAATCGTGAATTGGAGAAATTTTAGATATCTGGAGAAGATTGTAGTAGATAAGGAGAAAGTGAACATATATGAGGTGTTGGAATTAGATGATTATGAGGAGAGTGGGTCAAATAACACGATGTTATTGTATAAATATAGGAAAGTATGGGAAAGATTAAAGGGAGAATTACATGTAGGAAATAGTTTTGGGTTCACACCCCTATGGGGTAACAATACATTTAAAGAATTGGTGAAGTGTGAGTCAACTTTTTGGGATAGTAAGGGTATAAAACGACTGGAACAATTATTTGATAAAGGACAACTCTTTTCATTTGAGCACATAAAAAAGGGGGTATGATATTAGTGATAACGATTGGCTGTACTATTGGCAAGTTAGTCATGCAGTCCATAACACGATAGATAAGGAGATATATGTAGCACAGAAACACAATTTCATAGAAGCACTAACTCAAATAGAGCACTTTAAAAAAAAAAAGGAATATCAATTTTGTATAAGAAATTAAATAAGATTATTGGAGTAAGGGGGATCAACAGAATTAAAGACAAATGGTCCGGAATAGTGGGTACTGTGTCTGAGGAAGATTGGGACATTATGGCCCAAAATATAAGCAAGGTTTCTCGTAATATGGAACATAAAATTACACAATTTAAGATATTACACAAGACCCACTATTCCGCGCTTCATTTACATAGGATAGGGGTGAGAATCACTTCACTGTGTTAAATGTGGTTTGGAAGAGGCGGACTATTTACATAGTTTTTGGTCGTGTGAGAAGATATCTGTTTTCTGGGAATCTGTAATAAAAGAGGTAGAAAGTAAAATCCCTGTGAAGGTACCTCGTACGATAGAGTTTATACTGCTGGGAGCTATTGGTAAGATGGGCAAATTTGATTAGACATACTCTTGGATGTAAACAAGTATGGATTTGGCTTCTATGGCTTTTGCTTTTCTTCCGATTGGTGATGTTGTTTTATCGGATTTGTGCAATGTATTTTTGTAATTGTTTAATATTAAAATAAAAAAAATATAAAAAAAAAGTAATGTAATAGACAGACCCCAATTTTTAATATTCAGGGACTCTATAGTGACAGGGACTGTTCCCCAGGACTGGCGCATGGCAAATGTGGTGCCAATATTTAAGAAGGGGTCAAAAGGTGACCCCGGGAATTATAGACCTGTTAGTTTAACCTCGGTAAATTGTTTGAGGGTTTCCTAAGAGATGCTATTTTGGAATATCTTGATAAAAATAAATGTATGACCCTGTATCAGCATGGATTTATGAGGGATTGATCCTGTCAAACTAACCTGATCAGCTTTTATGAGGAGGTGAGCACAAGACTGGACCAGGGGCAATCGCTGGATGTCGTATATCTGGATTTTTCCAAAGCATTTGATACGGTTCCACATAAAAGGTTGGTGCATAAAATGAGAAGGTTTGGGCTGGGGGAGAATGTGCGCAAGTGGGTAAGTAACTGGCTCAATGATAGGAAACAGAGGGTGTTTATTAATGGTACTTATTCTGATTGGGTGACTGTTACTAGTGGGGTACCACAGGGGTCCGTCTTGGGTCCTGTCCTATTTAATATATTCATGAATGACCTTGCAGAGGGGTTGAATAGTAAAGTAGCAATCTTTGCAGATGACACCAAACTCTGCAAAGTGGTAAACACTATAGAGGACAGTGCACTGTTACAAATGGATCTGGATAGGTTGGAGGTTTGGGCTGGGAAGTGGCAGATGAGGTTCAACACTGATAAATGTAAGGTAATGCAAAAATCCGAGCTGGGATTATGTATTAAATGGAAGAACACTTAGGACGACTGACATGGAAAAGGACTTAGGAGCCTTAGGTAACAGTAAACTTAGCTGTAGTGACCAGTGTCGGGCAGCTGCTGCCAAGGCTAATAAAATCATGGGGTACATCAATAGGGGCATAGATGCCGACGACAAGGAAATAATGCTACCGCTGTACAAATCACTAGTCAGTCCTCACATAGAGTACTGTGTACAGTACTGAGCACCAGTGTACAAGAAAGATATAGTGGAGCTGGAGAGGGTTCAAATCCCACTAAGGACAACAATAAATAAAGACATTATTATTATTATTATAATAACGTCAGCAGAGAGCACTGTGCTCGTGATGTCATCAGAGAGCATTCCAAAAAGAAAATAATTTCCTCTGTAGTATTCAGCAGCTAATAAGTACAGGAAAGATTACGATTTTTTAATAGAAGTAATTTACAAATCTGTTTAACTTTCCGGAGCCAGTTGATTTAAAAGAAAAAAAAGGTTTTCACCGGAGTACCCCTTTAACCCCTTCATGACCCAGCCCATTTTCACCTTCAGGTCCTGGGCATTTTTTGAAAATCTGACCACTGTCACTTTAAACATTAATAACTCTGGAATGCTTTTACTTATCATTCTGATTCCGAGAACTGCTGTAACAATCAGCCACCCCTGTGCAAATCGCCTCAAATGTACATGGTGCACTCTCCCTTCTGAGCCTTGTTGTGCGCCCCCAGAGCACTTTGCGCCCACATATGGGGTATCTCCATACTCGGGAGAAATTGCATTACAAATTTAGAGGATCTTTTTTCCCCTTTTACCTCTTGTGAAAATGAAAAGTATAGGGCAACACCAGCATGTCAGAGTAAAAAAATTATTTTTTTACACTAACATGCTGGTGTAGACCCCAACTTCACCTTTTCATAAGGGGTTAAAGAAGAAAAAGCCCCCCAAAATTTGTAAGGCAATTTCTCCCGAGTACGGCAATACCCCATATGTGTCCCAAAACTGTTGCCCTGAAATACAACAGGGCTCCAAAGTGAGAGAGCGCCATGCGCATTTGAGGCCTGAATTAGGGATTTGCATAGGGGTGGACATAGGGGTATTCTATGCCAATGATTCCCAAACAGGGTGCCTCCAGCTGTTGCAAAACTCCCAGCATGCCTGGACAGTCAATGGCTGTCCGGCAATACTGGGAGTTATTATTTTGCAACAGCTGGAGGCTCCGTTTTGGAAACAGTAGCGTACCAGACGTTTTTCATTTTTTTGGGGGAGGGGGGCTGTGTAGGGATAATGTGTATATGTAGTGTTTTTTACTTTTTATTTTAGGTTAGTGTTAGTGTAGTGTAGTGTTTTTAGGGTACAGTCACATGGGCAGAGGTTCACAGCAAGTTTGCCGCTGGGAGTTTGAGCTGCAGCGCAAATTTTGCGCCATCTCAAACTTGCAGCACTCACTGTAAACCTCCGCCCATGTGAGTGTACCCTGTACATTCACATTGGGGGGAGGGGGCAAACATCCAGCTGTTGCAAACTCCGAGCATGCCCTTTGGCTGTCCGTGCATGCTGGGAGTTGTAGTTTTGCAACAGCTGGAGGCACACTGGTTTGGAAACACTAAGTTAAGTAATAAACTTTCAAGTGTTTTGCAACCAAACTTAGCGTTTCCAAACCAGTGTGCCTCCAGCTGTTGCAAAACTACAACTCCCAGCATGCATGGTCTGTCAGTGCATGCTGGGAGTTATAGTTTTGCAACAATTGAAACAGCTGGAGGCACTGAGGTAGCAAACGGACAATGTTTCCCAACTAGTGTGCCTCCAGTTGTTGCAAAACTACAACTCCCAGCATGCCCAGACTGCCCAAGCATGCTGGAAGTTGTAGTTCGGCAATATCTGAAGGATCAGATGTTGCCGAACTACAACTTCCAGCATGCTTGGGCAGTCTGGGCATGCTGGGAGTTGTAGTTTTGCAATATCTGGAGGTCCACAGTTTGGAGACCACTGTATAATGGTCTCCAATCTATGCTCTTCCAGATGTTAGAGAACTACAACTCCCAGCATGCCTGAACAGTCTGGGCATGCTGGGAGTTGCCGTTTTGAAACTCCCAGAGGCAGCAGTGAGATCGCTTTACGGCGATCTCACTGCTGCCAATGAAGATGCCGCACTGCTGCCGGAAACTCACCTCCGTGACGCAGCGCCGCCGGGACCGCCTGGAGGACGTCGCTCGCAACGGGACCACTCGGGACACCGCATGGTCGGGTAAGTGATGCCGGGGGATGGGTAAGGGACACTTAGCAGAGCGGTGTGTGTCCCGATCCCCGTGATCGGGACTTACACACCGCGCTGCTAAATATTCTGATAGCGAAACGCTGCTATTAGCTAGTCAGAGTTGACCAGCTGATAGCAGCGATCGCTGGGGGGGGGGGGGTGGGGGATGAAACCCCCCGTGGTCGCATGGTAAGATGGCTGGCTATCAGTGATAGCCACCATCTTACCGGGCGCTGCGGGATGCCGCGAGTAGCGGCAAAAATGTTCATGACGTACCTGTATGTCATGGGTCGGGAACACCTTGCCACCCATGACGTACAGGTATGTCATAGGTCGGGAAGGGGTTAATGGTATAGAGAACTGTGTCTAGTGCATTAACTCTGATTTTTTGCCCATTGAAACCAGTAGGCCCATTGTGGTCTATGGGGAAAGCTGCTGAGTTGCCCATAGCAACCAATCAGATCGCTTCTTTCATTTTTGAAAAAGTCTCTGAAAAATGAAGGAAGTAATCTGATTGGTTGCTATGGGCAACTCAGAAACTTTTCCAGGAAAATATGCTGAGTTGCCCATAGCAACCAATCAGATCGCTTCTTTCATTTTGCAAAGGCATTGTGAAAAATGAAAGAAGCAATCTGGTTGCTATGGGCAACTGCACAACTCTTCCTCTACACTGGTCTTAATGAATCTCCCCCATAGAGGGAGATTTATCAAAACCTGCCCAGAAGAAAAGTTTCTGAGTTGCCCATAGCAACCAATCAGATCGCTTCTTTCATTTTTGAAAAAGCCTCTGAAAAATGAAGGATATTTTTGAGATTTTGGAAGCTGGGATACTCACTACACCCATGCATATCTAGATAATTAAGTATGGGGGGAACTTAAATTTATTTTTTAAATCACATGGAGTTTTGACTTTACTTCATTATGGTCGAATAAAGCACTTAAAGAGTTCCTTAAAATTAAAGATTCACTCTTTTGGATGAAAAGGGGCTTATTTATGTAAATCAATTATACGCTTTAGGTCAAATAAAGTCGTTTGAAGAGATAGCCCATAAGTGTGTGGGGGGAAGACAATCACAAACATTGTTTTTTACAAATAAGTAACACAGATCATAAAGCAATAAAAGGAGAGATTGGAGATTTCAGGGATTCTATATATAAGAAAAGTTTAATTAGACTATTTCCTTATGCAAAGTTGCTGTCTGGGCATGCTGGGAGTTGTGGTTCTGCAGCGGTTGGGGGTTCACAGCTTGAAGACCACTGCTATAGAGGGTGCAAATGTATCTGAGCCCTGGAACTCAAATAATGTGAAATATGAGATGATCAAAATGGAGCCCCTGCACTAATTACTTGGGTTCTGAGGTCTGTAAGGTCCATAGTAAAAACATCAGGTTCTGTCTATAGCAGATACTAAATCATGGCAGCTCAAAGAAACAAGCAGTCATTCTGACATGTCACATGTGATGTCATAGACAGCTGGAGGCCTGACATCCCACTGACAGCCGCCCGAGCCTTCAGTCTGTTCCAGTGCGATTAGTGAGAATAGTGAGATTAGCGTCTTCTTTTTCTACTTGTCTGAAATGGAGCTAAAAGGACTGGGGTTCGTCCCCCTCCTGTTGGCGTTTTGGTGTGCGGCCTGGCTTGCCACCAGCTACATCATGACGGTCGTCCTCGGCCATGCAGCCTCGCCACTGATGAGCATCAGGTAAGATAAACAAGCAAATGATTCTTATTTCATGGGTTGGGAGTGAGGAAATATCCATAATAACATTGGTTTCTTTTCCTTCACAGTGACGTGGGAAATGTCTTTCCCGAAAGCATATTATTCAGAATTGGATTTATAGGGACGTCCATTGGCACTTTGGTACTAACCTTTCTTATTTATAAGTATATGGTTATGCATACTGAAGAGTTCAGGGGTCATCAGGTCCTGATCCAGAGGATCCTGCTGGCCATTGTGTGGGCCTCCTGTTTTTCCACAGCTGTTATGCATGTATTGTCCCCCGAAGAATATCCCAGGATACACTTTGTCAGCACGATAATTTCCATTACATGTGAAGCCTTATACTACCTTGGGCAGTCCATCCAGATGTATAAATTACCAGGAGCAAAAAAAGTCATCCACCATAGTAGATGCACCTGCTGTGGCCTGACTTTTGTCTGTGTAGTTTTCTATTTTGGATATGAAACATTAAAGGAATTATTCCATAATGATGAAGACTGGGACGAGATCCGTGAAATCCCCATCATAATCATCGAGTGGGTGATGCTTCTACTGATCCTGATAAACATCGTGACCTATTATTCCACCATGCAGAGGTTATTGTTGACCGTCTCCAGAAACAGCTGCACACTCTCTCTTAGAGTAAAAATTGATGACTTCGGGGTGTAGACCACCACGGGGGCCATCAAGTGGACTTCTGGGAGAGATACTGCACAGGACACGGAAAACATCTAAAGAAGAATAACTGGGGGACTACATATGGTGCCAGTAATCATGACACAATAATATGAGCTGGTGATATTACCTATACAAAAAAAAAAAAAAAAAAAATTATAAAAAAATATTGGTGTGTGAAGTGTAATACCTAGTTAGAAAAACAGAATCAAATTCATCATTATAACCCCCCTCTGCATTACCCTGTTTATTATTTTTCAAGCAAGCACTTTGTTCTAATTCGTCCACTCTCTGGCGTGCTCCTTGTATAAGGGGTTTGGGATACCCTTTTTGTTTAAAACGATCCTCCAGGTTCTCTAGTTGTTGTAGGTATTTTTGTGTGGAAGAACAATTCCTTCGGATTCTTTTCATTTGACCGAATGGAATGTTCTTCTTCCATTATTTAAGATGGCAACTGTTAAAGTCGAGGTATCTGTTTGCATTCACCTCCTTAAAATAGTTGGCAGTATGCGAACAGCCATCCTGAATATAGATATTTAAATCCAGGAACTCACATTTTTTGGGGGACTGATGCAGCGCTGCCTTTGGCAATTTCTGGCTCTGCTATAGCGCTTTTTTTGAGGGGGCGTGTCGGCTGCCCCTTCATCTGGCGGTCAACCTGCGCCGCCGGGACGCAGCGCCGCCGGGACCGCCTGGAGGACGTCGCTCGCAACGGGACCACTCGGGACACCGCATGGTCGGGTAAGTGATGCCGGGGGATGGGTAAGGGACACTTAGCAGAGCGGTGTGTGTCCCGATCCCCGTGATCGGGACTTACACACCGCGCTGCTAAATATTCTGATAGCGAAACGCTGCTATTAGCTAGTCAGAGTTGACCAGCTGATAGCAGCGATCGCTGGGGGGGGGGGGTGGGGGATGAAACCCCCCGTGGTCGCATGGTAAGATGGCTGGCTATCAGTGATAGCCACCATCTTACCGGGCGCTGCGGGATGCCGCGAGTAGCGGCAAAAATGTTCATGACGTACCTGTATGTCATGGGTCGGGAACACCTTGCCACCCATGACGTACAGGTATGTCATAGGTCGGGAAGGGGTTAATGGTATAGAGAACTGTGTCTAGTGCATTAACTCTGATTTTTTGCCCATTGAAACCAGTAGGCCCATTGTGGTCTATGGGGAAAGCTGCTGAGTTGCCCATAGCAACCAATCAGATCGCTTCTTTCATTTTTGAAAAAGTCTCTGAAAAATGAAGGAAGTAATCTGATTGGTTGCTATGGGCAACTCAGAAACTTTTCCAGGAAAATATGCTGAGTTGCCCATAGCAACCAATCAGATCGCTTCTTTCATTTTGCAAAGGCATTGTGAAAAATGAAAGAAGCAATCTGGTTGCTATGGGCAACTGCACAACTCTTCCTCTACACTGGTCTTAATGAATCTCCCCCATAGAGGGAGATTTATCAAAACCTGCCCAGAGGAAAAGTTTCTGAGTTGCCCATAGCAACCAATCAGATCGCTTCTTTCATTTTTGAAAAAGCCTCTGAAAAATGAAGGATATTTTTGAGATTTTGGAAGCTGGGATACTCACTACACCCATGCATATCTAGATAATTAAGTATGGGGGGAACTTAAATTTATTTTTTAAATCACATGGAGTTTTGACTTTACTTCATTATGGTCGAATAAAGCACTTAAAGAGTTCCTTAAAATTAAAGATTCACTCTTTTGGATGAAAAGGGGCTTATTTATGTAAATCAATTATACGCTTTAGGTCAAATAAAGTCGTTTGAAGAGATAGCCCATAAGTGTGTGGGGGGAAGACAATCACAAACATTGTTTTTTACAAATAAGTAACACAGATCATAAAGCAATAAAAGGAGAGATTGGAGATTTCAGGGATTCTATATATAAGAAAAGTTTAATTAGACTATTTCCTTATGCAAAGTTGCTGTCTGGGCATGCTGGGAGTTGTGGTTCTGCAGCGGTTGGGGGTTCACAGCTTGAAGACCACTGCTATAGAGGGTGCAAATGTATCTGAGCCCTGGAACTCAAATAATGTGAAATATGAGATGATCAAAATGGAGCCCCTGCACTAATTACTTGGGTTCTGAGGTCTGTAAGGTCCATAGTAAAAACATCAGGTTCTGTCTATAGCAGATACTAAATCATGGCAGCTCAAAGAAACAAGCAGTCATTCTGACATGTCACATGTGATGTCATAGACAGCTGGAGGCCTGACATCCCACTGACAGCCGCCCGAGCCTTCAGTCTGTTCCAGTGCGATTAGTGAGAATAGTGAGATTAGCGTCTTCTTTTTCTACTTGTCTGAAATGGAGCTAAAAGGACTGGGGTTCGTCCCCCTCCTGTTGGCGTTTTGGTGTGCGGCCTGGCTTGCCACCAGCTACATCATGACGGTCGTCCTCGGCCATGCAGCCTCGCCACTGATGAGCATCAGGTAAGATAAACAAGCAAATGATTCTTATTTCATGGGTTGGGAGTGAGGAAATATCCATAATAACATTGGTTTCTTTTCCTTCACAGTGACGTGGGAAATGTCTTTCCCGAAAGCATATTATTCAGAATTGGATTTATAGGGACGTCCATTGGCACTTTGGTACTAACCTTTCTTATTTATAAGTATATGGTTATGCATACTGAAGAGTTCAGGGGTCATCAGGTCCTGATCCAGAGGATCCTGCTGGCCATTGTGTGGGCCTCCTGTTTTTCCACAGCTGTTATGCATGTATTGTCCCCCGAAGAATATCCCAGGATACACTTTGTCAGCACGATAATTTCCATTACATGTGAAGCCTTATACTACCTTGGGCAGTCCATCCAGATGTATAAATTACCAGGAGCAAAAAAAGTCATCCACCATAGTAGATGCACCTGCTGTGGCCTGACTTTTGTCTGTGTAGTTTTCTATTTTGGATATGAAACATTAAAGGAATTATTCCATAATGATGAAGACTGGGACGAGATCCGTGAAATCCCCATCATAATCATCGAGTGGGTGATGCTTCTACTGATCCTGATAAACATCGTGACCTATTATTCCACCATGCAGAGGTTATTGTTGACCGTCTCCAGAAACAGCTGCACACTCTCTCTTAGAGTAAAAATTGATGACTTCGGGGTGTAGACCACCACGGGGGCCATCAAGTGGACTTCTGGGAGAGATACTGCACAGGACACGGAAAACATCTAAAGAAGAATAACTGGGGGACTACATATGGTGCCAGTAATCATGACACAATAATATGAGCTGGTGATATTACCTATACAAAAAAAAAAAAAATTATAAAAAAATATTGGTGTGTGAAGTGTAATACCTAGTTAGAAAAACAGAATCAAATTCATCATTATAACCCCCCTCTGCATTACCCTGTTTATTATTTTTCAAGCAAGCACTTTGTTCTAATTCGTCCACTCTCTGGCGTGCTCCTTGTATAAGGGGTTTGGGATACCCTTTTTGTTTAAAACGATCCTCCAGGTTCTCTAGTTGTTGTAGGTATTTTTGTGTGGAAGAACAATTCCTTCGGATTCTTTTCATTTGACCGAATGGAATGTTCTTCTTCCATTATTTAAGATGGCAACTGTTAAAGTCGAGGTATCTGTTTGCATTCACCTCCTTAAAATAGTTGGCAGTATGCGAACAGCCATCCTGAATATAGATATTTAAATCCAGGAACTCACATTTTTTGGGGGACTGATGCAGCGCTGCCTTTGGCAATTTCTGGCTCTGCTATAGCGCTTTTTTTGAGGGGGCGTGTCGGCTGCCCCTTCATCTGGCGGTCAACCTGCGCCGCCGGGACGCAGCGCCGCCGGGACCGCCTGGAGGACGTCGCTCGCAACGGGACCACTCGGGACACCGCATGGTCGGGTAAGTGATGCCGGGGGATGGGTAAGGGACACTTAGCAGAGCGGTGTGTGTCCCGATCCCCGTGATCGGGACTTACACACCGCGCTGCTAAATATTCTGATAGCGAAACGCTGCTATTAGCTAGTCAGAGTTGACCAGCTGATAGCAGCGATCGCTGGGGGGGGGGGGTGGGGGATGAAACCCCCCGTGGTCGCATGGTAAGATGGCTGGCTATCAGTGATAGCCACCATCTTACCGGGCGCTGCGGGATGCCGCGAGTAGCGGCAAAAATGTTCATGACGTACCTGTATGTCATGGGTCGGGAACACCTTGCCACCCATGACGTACAGGTATGTCATAGGTCGGGAAGGGGTTAATGGTATAGAGAACTGTGTCTAGTGCATTAACTCTGATTTTTTGCCCATTGAAACCAGTAGGCCCATTGTGGTCTATGGGGAAAGCTGCTGAGTTGCCCATAGCAACCAATCAGATCGCTTCTTTCATTTTTGAAAAAGTCTCTGAAAAATGAAGGAAGTAATCTGATTGGTTGCTATGGGCAACTCAGAAACTTTTCCAGGAAAATATGCTGAGTTGCCCATAGCAACCAATCAGATCGCTTCTTTCATTTTGCAAAGGCATTGTGAAAAATGAAAGAAGCAATCTGGTTGCTATGGGCAACTGCACAACTCTTCCTCTACACTGGTCTTAATGAATCTCCCCCATAGAGGGAGATTTATCAAAACCTGCCCAGAGGAAAAGTTTCTGAGTTGCCCATAGCAACCAATCAGATCGCTTCTTTCATTTTTGAAAAAGCCTCTGAAAAATGAAGGATATTTTTGAGATTTTGGAAGCTGGGATACTCACTACACCCATGCATATCTAGATAATTAAGTATGGGGGGAACTTAAATTTATTTTTTAAATCACATGGAGTTTTGACTTTACTTCATTATGGTCGAATAAAGCACTTAAAGAGTTCCTTAAAATTAAAGATTCACTCTTTTGGATGAAAAGGGGCTTATTTATGTAAATCAATTATACGCTTTAGGTCAAATAAAGTCGTTTGAAGAGATAGCCCATAAGTGTGTGGGGGGAAGACAATCACAAACATTGTTTTTTACAAATAAGTAACACAGATCATAAAGCAATAAAAGGAGAGATTGGAGATTTCAGGGATTCTATATATAAGAAAAGTTTAATTAGACTATTTCCTTATGCAAAGTTGCTGTCTGGGCATGCTGGGAGTTGTGGTTCTGCAGCGGTTGGGGGTTCACAGCTTGAAGACCACTGCTATAGAGGGTGCAAATGTATCTGAGCCCTGGAACTCAAATAATGTGAAATATGAGATGATCAAAATGGAGCCCCTGCACTAATTACTTGGGTTCTGAGGTCTGTAAGGTCCATAGTAAAAACATCAGGTTCTGTCTATAGCAGATACTAAATCATGGCAGCTCAAAGAAACAAGCAGTCATTCTGACATGTCACATGTGATGTCATAGACAGCTGGAGGCCTGACATCCCACTGACAGCCGCCCGAGCCTTCAGTCTGTTCCAGTGCGATTAGTGAGAATAGTGAGATTAGCGTCTTCTTTTTCTACTTGTCTGAAATGGAGCTAAAAGGACTGGGGTTCGTCCCCCTCCTGTTGGCGTTTTGGTGTGCGGCCTGGCTTGCCACCAGCTACATCATGACGGTCGTCCTCGGCCATGCAGCCTCGCCACTGATGAGCATCAGGTAAGATAAACAAGCAAATGATTCTTATTTCATGGGTTGGGAGTGAGGAAATATCCATAATAACATTGGTTTCTTTTCCTTCACAGTGACGTGGGAAATGTCTTTCCCGAAAGCATATTATTCAGAATTGGATTTATAGGGACGTCCATTGGCACTTTGGTACTAACCTTTCTTATTTATAAGTATATGGTTATGCATACTGAAGAGTTCAGGGGTCATCAGGTCCTGATCCAGAGGATCCTGCTGGCCATTGTGTGGGCCTCCTGTTTTTCCACAGCTGTTATGCATGTATTGTCCCCCGAAGAATATCCCAGGATACACTTTGTCAGCACGATAATTTCCATTACATGTGAAGCCTTATACTACCTTGGGCAGTCCATCCAGATGTATAAATTACCAGGAGCAAAAAAAGTCATCCACCATAGTAGATGCACCTGCTGTGGCCTGACTTTTGTCTGTGTAGTTTTCTATTTTGGATATGAAACATTAAAGGAATTATTCCATAATGATGAAGACTGGGACGAGATCCGTGAAATCCCCATCATAATCATCGAGTGGGTGATGCTTCTACTGATCCTGATAAACATCGTGACCTATTATTCCACCATGCAGAGGTTATTGTTGACCGTCTCCAGAAACAGCTGCACACTCTCTCTTAGAGTAAAAATTGATGACTTCGGGGTGTAGACCACCACGGGGGCCATCAAGTGGACTTCTGGGAGAGATACTGCACAGGACACGGAAAACATCTAAAGAAGAATAACTGGGGGACTACATATGGTGCCAGTAATCATGACACAATAATATGAGCTGGTGATATTACCTATACAAAAAAAAAAAAAAAAAAAATTATAAAAAAATATTGGTGTGTGAAGTGTAATACCTAGTTAGAAAAACAGAATCAAATTCATCATTATAACCCCCCTCTGCATTACCCTGTTTATTATTTTTCAAGCAAGCACTTTGTTCTAATTCGTCCACTCTCTGGCGTGCTCCTTGTATAAGGGGTTTGGGATACCCTTTTTGTTTAAAACGATCCTCCAGGTTCTCTAGTTGTTGTAGGTATTTTTGTGTGGAAGAACAATTCCTTCGGATTCTTTTCATTTGACCGAATGGAATGTTCTTCTTCCATTATTTAAGATGGCAACTGTTAAAGTCGAGGTATCTGTTTGCATTCACCTCCTTAAAATAGTTGGCAGTATGCGAACAGCCATCCTGAATATAGATATTTAAATCCAGGAACTCACATTTTTTGGGGGACTGATGCAGCGCTGCCTTTGGCAATTTCTGGCTCTGCTATAGCGCTTTTTTTGAGGGGGCGTGTCGGCTGCCCCTTCATCTGGCGGTCAACCTGCGCCGCCGGGACGCAGCGCCGCCGGGACCGCCTGGAGGACGTCGCTCGCAACGGGACCACTCGGGACACCGCATGGTCGGGTAAGTGATGCCGGGGGATGGGTAAGGGACACTTAGCAGAGCGGTGTGTGTCCCGATCCCCGTGATCGGGACTTACACACCGCGCTGCTAAATATTCTGATAGCGAAACGCTGCTATTAGCTAGTCAGAGTTGACCAGCTGATAGCAGCGATCGCTGGGGGGGGGGGGTGGGGGATGAAACCCCCCGTGGTCGCATGGTAAGATGGCTGGCTATCAGTGATAGCCACCATCTTACCGGGCGCTGCGGGATGCCGCGAGTAGCGGCAAAAATGTTCATGACGTACCTGTATGTCATGGGTCGGGAACACCTTGCCACCCATGACGTACAGGTATGTCATAGGTCGGGAAGGGGTTAATGGTATAGAGAACTGTGTCTAGTGCATTAACTCTGATTTTTTGCCCATTGAAACCAGTAGGCCCATTGTGGTCTATGGGGAAAGCTGCTGAGTTGCCCATAGCAACCAATCAGATCGCTTCTTTCATTTTTGAAAAAGTCTCTGAAAAATGAAGGAAGTAATCTGATTGGTTGCTATGGGCAACTCAGAAACTTTTCCAGGAAAATATGCTGAGTTGCCCATAGCAACCAATCAGATCGCTTCTTTCATTTTGCAAAGGCATTGTGAAAAATGAAAGAAGCAATCTGGTTGCTATGGGCAACTGCACAACTCTTCCTCTACACTGGTCTTAATGAATCTCCCCCATAGAGGGAGATTTATCAAAACCTGCCCAGAGGAAAAGTTTCTGAGTTGCCCATAGCAACCAATCAGATCGCTTCTTTCATTTTTGAAAAAGCCTCTGAAAAATGAAGGATATTTTTGAGATTTTGGAAGCTGGGATACTCACTACACCCATGCATATCTAGATAATTAAGTATGGGGGGAACTTAAATTTATTTTTTAAATCACATGGAGTTTTGACTTTACTTCATTATGGTCGAATAAAGCACTTAAAGAGTTCCTTAAAATTAAAGATTCACTCTTTTGGATGAAAAGGGGCTTATTTATGTAAATCAATTATACGCTTTAGGTCAAATAAAGTCGTTTGAAGAGATAGCCCATAAGTGTGTGGGGGGAAGACAATCACAAACATTGTTTTTTACAAATAAGTAACACAGATCATAAAGCAATAAAAGGAGAGATTGGAGATTTCAGGGATTCTATATATAAGAAAAGTTTAATTAGACTATTTCCTTATGCAAAGTTGCTGTCTGGGCATGCTGGGAGTTGTGGTTCTGCAGCGGTTGGGGGTTCACAGCTTGAAGACCACTGCTATAGAGGGTGCAAATGTATCTGAGCCCTGGAACTCAAATAATGTGAAATATGAGATGATCAAAATGGAGCCCCTGCACTAATTACTTGGGTTCTGAGGTCTGTAAGGTCCATAGTAAAAACATCAGGTTCTGTCTATAGCAGATACTAAATCATGGCAGCTCAAAGAAACAAGCAGTCATTCTGACATGTCACATGTGATGTCATAGACAGCTGGAGGCCTGACATCCCACTGACAGCCGCCCGAGCCTTCAGTCTGTTCCAGTGCGATTAGTGAGAATAGTGAGATTAGCGTCTTCTTTTTCTACTTGTCTGAAATGGAGCTAAAAGGACTGGGGTTCGTCCCCCTCCTGTTGGCGTTTTGGTGTGCGGCCTGGCTTGCCACCAGCTACATCATGACGGTCGTCCTCGGCCATGCAGCCTCGCCACTGATGAGCATCAGGTAAGATAAACAAGCAAATGATTCTTATTTCATGGGTTGGGAGTGAGGAAATATCCATAATAACATTGGTTTCTTTTCCTTCACAGTGACGTGGGAAATGTCTTTCCCGAAAGCATATTATTCAGAATTGGATTTATAGGGACGTCCATTGGCACTTTGGTACTAACCTTTCTTATTTATAAGTATATGGTTATGCATACTGAAGAGTTCAGGGGTCATCAGGTCCTGATCCAGAGGATCCTGCTGGCCATTGTGTGGGCCTCCTGTTTTTCCACAGCTGTTATGCATGTATTGTCCCCCGAAGAATATCCCAGGATACACTTTGTCAGCACGATAATTTCCATTACATGTGAAGCCTTATACTACCTTGGGCAGTCCATCCAGATGTATAAATTACCAGGAGCAAAAAAAGTCATCCACCATAGTAGATGCACCTGCTGTGGCCTGACTTTTGTCTGTGTAGTTTTCTATTTTGGATATGAAACATTAAAGGAATTATTCCATAATGATGAAGACTGGGACGAGATCCGTGAAATCCCCATCATAATCACCGAGTGGGTGATGCTTCTACTGATCCTGATAAACATCGTGACCTATTATTCCACCATGCAGAGGTTATTGTTGACCGTCTCCAGAAACAGCTGCACACTCTCTCTTAGAGTAAAAATTGATGACTTCGGGGTGTAGACCACCACGGGGGCCATCAAGTGGACTTCTGGGAGAGATACTGCACAGGACACGGAAAACATCTAAAGAAGAATAACTGGGGGACTACATATGGTGCCAGTAATCATGACACAATAATATGAGCTGGTGATATTACCTATACAAAAAAAAAAAAAAAAAAAATTATAAAAAAATATTGGTGTGTGAAGTGTAATACCTAGTTAGAAAAACAGAATCAAATTCATCATTATAACCCCCCTCTGCATTACCCTGTTTATTATTTTTCAAGCAAGCACTTTGTTCTAATTCGTCCACTCTCTGGCGTGCTCCTTGTATAAGGGGTTTGGGATACCCTTTTTGTTTAAAACGATCCTCCAGGTTCTCTAGTTGTTGTAGGTATTTTTGTGTGGAAGAACAATTCCTTCGGATTCTTTTCATTTGACCGAATGGAATGTTCTTCTTCCATTATTTAAGATGGCAACTGTTAAAGTCGAGGTATCTGTTTGCATTCACCTCCTTAAAATAGTTGGCAGTATGCGAACAGCCATCCTGAATATAGATATTTAAATCCAGGAACTCACATTTTTTGGGGGACTGATGCAGCGCTGCCTTTGGCAATTTCTGGCTCTGCTATAGCGCTTTTTTTGAGGGGGCGTGTCGGCTGCCCCTTCATCTGGCGGTCAACCTGCGCCGCCGGGACGCAGCGCCGCCGGGACCGCCTGGAGGACGTCGCTCGCAACGGGACCACTCGGGACACCGCATGGTCGGGTAAGTGATGCCGGGGGATGGGTAAGGGACACTTAGCAGAGCGGTGTGTGTCCCGATCCCCGTGATCGGGACTTACACACCGCGCTGCTAAATATTCTGATAGCGAAACGCTGCTATTAGCTAGTCAGAGTTGACCAGCTGATAGCAGCGATCGCTGGGGGGGGGGGGGGGGGGATGAAACCCCCCGTGGTCGCATGGTAAGATGGCTGGCTATCAGTGATAGCCACCATCTTACCGGGCGCTGCGGGATGCCGCGAGTAGCGGCAAAAATGTTCATGACGTACCTGTATGTCATGGGTCGGGAACACCTTGCCACCCATGACGTACAGGTATGTCATAGGTCGGGAAGGGGTTAATGGTATAGAGAACTGTGTCTAGTGCATTAACTCTGATTTTTTGCCCATTGAAACCAGTAGGCCCATTGTGGTCTATGGGGAAAGCTGCTGAGTTGCCCATAGCAACCAATCAGATCGCTTCTTTCATTTTTGAAAAAGTCTCTGAAAAATGAAGGAAGTAATCTGATTGGTTGCTATGGGCAACTCAGAAACTTTTCCAGGAAAATATGCTGAGTTGCCCATAGCAACCAATCAGATCGCTTCTTTCATTTTGCAAAGGCATTGTGAAAAATGAAAGAAGCAATCTGGTTGCTATGGGCAACTGCACAACTCTTCCTCTACACTGGTCTTAATGAATCTCCCCCATAGAGGGAGATTTATCAAAACCTGCCCAGAGGAAAAGTTTCTGAGTTGCCCATAGCAACCAATCAGATCGCTTCTTTCATTTTTGAAAAAGCCTCTGAAAAATGAAGGATATTTTTGAGATTTTGGAAGCTGGGATACTCACTACACCCATGCATATCTAGATAATTAAGTATGGGGGGAACTTAAATTTATTTTTTAAATCACATGGAGTTTTGACTTTACTTCATTATGGTCGAATAAAGCACTTAAAGAGTTCCTTAAAATTAAAGATTCACTCTTTTGGATGAAAAGGGGCTTATTTATGTAAATCAATTATACGCTTTAGGTCAAATAAAGTCGTTTGAAGAGATAGCCCATAAGTGTGTGGGGGGAAGACAATCACAAACATTGTTTTTTACAAATAAGTAACACAGATCATAAAGCAATAAAAGGAGAGATTGGAGATTTCAGGGATTCTATATATAAGAAAAGTTTAATTAGACTATTTCCTTATGCAAAGTTGCTGTCTGGGCATGCTGGGAGTTGTGGTTCTGCAGCGGTTGGGGGTTCACAGCTTGAAGACCACTGCTATAGAGGGTGCAAATGTATCTGAGCCCTGGAACTCAAATAATGTGAAATATGAGATGATCAAAATGGAGCCCCTGCACTAATTACTTGGGTTCTGAGGTCTGTAAGGTCCATAGTAAAAACATCAGGTTCTGTCTATAGCAGATACTAAATCATGGCAGCTCAAAGAAACAAGCAGTCATTCTGACATGTCACATGTGATGTCATAGACAGCTGGAGGCCTGACATCCCACTGACAGCCGCCCGAGCCTTCAGTCTGTTCCAGTGCGATTAGTGAGAATAGTGAGATTAGCGTCTTCTTTTTCTACTTGTCTGAAATGGAGCTAAAAGGACTGGGGTTCGTCCCCCTCCTGTTGGCGTTTTGGTGTGCGGCCTGGCTTGCCACCAGCTACATCATGACGGTCGTCCTCGGCCATGCAGCCTCGCCACTGATGAGCATCAGGTAAGATAAACAAGCAAATGATTCTTATTTCATGGGTTGGGAGTGAGGAAATATCCATAATAACATTGGTTTCTTTTCCTTCACAGTGACGTGGGAAATGTCTTTCCCGAAAGCATATTATTCAGAATTGGATTTATAGGGACGTCCATTGGCACTTTGGTACTAACCTTTCTTATTTATAAGTATATGGTTATGCATACTGAAGAGTTCAGGGGTCATCAGGTCCTGATCCAGAGGATCCTGCTGGCCATTGTGTGGGCCTCCTGTTTTTCCACAGCTGTTATGCATGTATTGTCCCCCGAAGAATATCCCAGGATACACTTTGTCAGCACGATAATTTCCATTACATGTGAAGCCTTATACTACCTTGGGCAGTCCATCCAGATGTATAAATTACCAGGAGCAAAAAAAGTCATCCACCATAGTAGATGCACCTGCTGTGGCCTGACTTTTGTCTGTGTAGTTTTCTATTTTGGATATGAAACATTAAAGGAATTATTCCATAATGATGAAGACTGGGACGAGATCCGTGAAATCCCCATCATAATCATCGAGTGGGTGATGCTTCTACTGATCCTGATAAACATCGTGACCTATTATTCCACCATGCAGAGGTTATTGTTGACCGTCTCCAGAAACAGCTGCACACTCTCTCTTAGAGTAAAAATTGATGACTTCGGGGTGTAGACCACCACGGGGGCCATCAAGTGGACTTCTGGGAGAGATACTGCACAGGACACGGAAAACATCTAAAGAAGAATAACTGGGGGACTACATATGGTGCCAGTAATCATGACACAATAATATGAGCTGGTGATATTACCTATACAAAAAAAAAATAAAAAAAAATTATAAAAAAATATTGGTGTGTGAAGTGTAATACCTAGTTAGAAAAACAGAATCAAATTCATCATTATAACCCCCCTCTGCATTACCCTGTTTATTATTTTTCAAGCAAGCACTTTGTTCTAATTCGTCCACTCTCTGGCGTGCTCCTTGTATAAGGGGTTTGGGATACCCTTTTTGTTTAAAACGATCCTCCAGGTTCTCTAGTTGTTGTAGGTATTTTTGTGTGGAAGAACAATTCCTTCGGATTCTTTTCATTTGACCGAATGGAATGTTCTTCTTCCATTATTTAAGATGGCAACTGTTAAAGTCGAGGTATCTGTTTGCATTCACCTCCTTAAAATAGTTGGCAGTATGCGAACAGCCATCCTGAATATAGATATTTAAATCCAGGAACTCACATTTTTTGGGGGACTGATGCAGCGCTGCCTTTGGCAATTTCTGGCTCTGCTATAGCGCTTTTTTTGAGGGGGCGTGTCGGCTGCCCCTTCATCTGGCGGTCAACCTGCGCCGCCGGGACGCAGCGCCGCCGGGACCGCCTGGAGGACGTCGCTCGCAACGGGACCACTCGGGACACCGCATGGTCGGGTAAGTGATGCCGGGGGATGGGTAAGGGACACTTAGCAGAGCGGTGTGTGTCCCGATCCCCGTGATCGGGACTTACACACCGCGCTGCTAAATATTCTGATAGCGAAACGCTGCTATTAGCTAGTCAGAGTTGACCAGCTGATAGCAGCGATCGCTGGGGGGGGGGGGTGGGGGATGAAACCCCCCGTGGTCGCATGGTAAGATGGCTGGCTATCAGTGATAGCCACCATCTTACCGGGCGCTGCGGGATGCCGCGAGTAGCGGCAAAAATGTTCATGACGTACCTGTATGTCATGGGTCGGGAACACCTTGCCACCCATGACGTACAGGTATGTCATAGGTCGGGAAGGGGTTAATGGTATAGAGAACTGTGTCTAGTGCATTAACTCTGATTTTTTGCCCATTGAAACCAGTAGGCCCATTGTGGTCTATGGGGAAAGCTGCTGAGTTGCCCATAGCAACCAATCAGATCGCTTCTTTCATTTTTGAAAAAGTCTCTGAAAAATGAAGGAAGTAATCTGATTGGTTGCTATGGGCAACTCAGAAACTTTTCCAGGAAAATATGCTGAGTTGCCCATAGCAACCAATCAGATCGCTTCTTTCATTTTGCAAAGGCATTGTGAAAAATGAAAGAAGCAATCTGGTTGCTATGGGCAACTGCACAACTCTTCCTCTACACTGGTCTTAATGAATCTCCCCCATAGAGGGAGATTTATCAAAACCTGCCCAGAGGAAAAGTTTCTGAGTTGCCCATAGCAACCAATCAGATCGCTTCTTTCATTTTTGAAAAAGCCTCTGAAAAATGAAGGATATTTTTGAGATTTTGGAAGCTGGGATACTCACTACACCCATGCATATCTAGATAATTAAGTATGGGGGGAACTTAAATTTATTTTTTAAATCACATGGAGTTTTGACTTTACTTCATTATGGTCGAATAAAGCACTTAAAGAGTTCCTTAAAATTAAAGATTCACTCTTTTGGATGAAAAGGGGCTTATTTATGTAAATCAATTATACGCTTTAGGTCAAATAAAGTCGTTTGAAGAGATAGCCCATAAGTGTGTGGGGGGAAGACAATCACAAACATTGTTTTTTACAAATAAGTAACACAGATCATAAAGCAATAAAAGGAGAGATTGGAGATTTCAGGGATTCTATATATAAGAAAAGTTTAATTAGACTATTTCCTTATGCAAAGTTGCTGTCTGGGCATGCTGGGAGTTGTGGTTCTGCAGCGGTTGGGGGTTCACAGCTTGAAGACCACTGCTATAGAGGGTGCAAATGTATCTGAGCCCTGGAACTCAAATAATGTGAAATATGAGATGATCAAAATGGAGCCCCTGCACTAATTACTTGGGTTCTGAGGTCTGTAAGGTCCATAGTAAAAACATCAGGTTCTGTCTATAGCAGATACTAAATCATGGCAGCTCAAAGAAACAAGCAGTCATTCTGACATGTCACATGTGATGTCATAGACAGCTGGAGGCCTGACATCCCACTGACAGCCGCCCGAGCCTTCAGTCTGTTCCAGTGCGATTAGTGAGAATAGTGAGATTAGCGTCTTCTTTTTCTACTTGTCTGAAATGGAGCTAAAAGGACTGGGGTTCGTCCCCCTCCTGTTGGCGTTTTGGTGTGCGGCCTGGCTTGCCACCAGCTACATCATGACGGTCGTCCTCGGCCATGCAGCCTCGCCACTGATGAGCATCAGGTAAGATAAACAAGCAAATGATTCTTATTTCATGGGTTGGGAGTGAGGAAATATCCATAATAACATTGGTTTCTTTTCCTTCACAGTGACGTGGGAAATGTCTTTCCCGAAAGCATATTATTCAGAATTGGATTTATAGGGACGTCCATTGGCACTTTGGTACTAACCTTTCTTATTTATAAGTATATGGTTATGCATACTGAAGAGTTCAGGGGTCATCAGGTCCTGATCCAGAGGATCCTGCTGGCCATTGTGTGGGCCTCCTGTTTTTCCACAGCTGTTATGCATGTATTGTCCCCCGAAGAATATCCCAGGATACACTTTGTCAGCACGATAATTTCCATTACATGTGAAGCCTTATACTACCTTGGGCAGTCCATCCAGATGTATAAATTACCAGGAGCAAAAAAAGTCATCCACCATAGTAGATGCACCTGCTGTGGCCTGACTTTTGTCTGTGTAGTTTTCTATTTTGGATATGAAACATTAAAGGAATTATTCCATAATGATGAAGACTGGGACGAGATCCGTGAAATCCCCATCATAATCACCGAGTGGGTGATGCTTCTACTGATCCTGATAAACATCGTGACCTATTATTCCACCATGCAGAGGTTATTGTTGACCGTCTCCAGAAACAGCTGCACACTCTCTCTTAGAGTAAAAATTGATGACTTCGGGGTGTAGACCACCACGGGGGCCATCAAGTGGACTTCTGGGAGAGATACTGCACAGGACACGGAAAACATCTAAAGAAGAATAACTGGGGGACTACATATGGTGCCAGTAATCATGACACAATAATATGAGCTGGTGATATTACCTATACAAAAAAAAAAAAAAAAAAAATTATAAAAAAATATTGGTGTGTGAAGTGTAATACCTAGTTAGAAAAACAGAATCAAATTCATCATTATAACCCCCCTCTGCATTACCCTGTTTATTATTTTTCAAGCAAGCACTTTGTTCTAATTCGTCCACTCTCTGGCGTGCTCCTTGTATAAGGGGTTTGGGATACCCTTTTTGTTTAAAACGATCCTCCAGGTTCTCTAGTTGTTGTAGGTATTTTTGTGTGGAAGAACAATTCCTTCGGATTCTTTTCATTTGACCGAATGGAATGTTCTTCTTCCATTATTTAAGATGGCAACTGTTAAAGTCGAGGTATCTGTTTGCATTCACCTCCTTAAAATAGTTGGCAGTATGCGAACAGCCATCCTGAATATAGATATTTAAATCCAGGAACTCACATTTTTTGGGGGACTGATGCAGCGCTGCCTTTGGCAATTTCTGGCTCTGCTATAGCGCTTTTTTTGAGGGGGCGTGTCGGCTGCCCCTTCATCTGGCGGTCAACCTGCGCCGCCGGGACGCAGCGCCGCCGGGACCGCCTGGAGGACGTCGCTCGCAACGGGACCACTCGGGACACCGCATGGTCGGGTAAGTGATGCCGGGGGATGGGTAAGGGACACTTAGCAGAGCGGTGTGTGTCCCGATCCCCGTGATCGGGACTTACACACCGCGCTGCTAAATATTCTGATAGCGAAACGCTGCTATTAGCTAGTCAGAGTTGACCAGCTGATAGCAGCGATCGCTGGGGGGGGGGGGGTGGGGGATGAAACCCCCCGTGGTCGCATGGTAAGATGGCTGGCTATCAGTGATAGCCACCATCTTACCGGGCGCTGCGGGATGCCGCGAGTAGCGGCAAAAATGTTCATGACGTACCTGTATGTCATGGGTCGGGAACACCTTGCCACCCATGACGTACAGGTATGTCATAGGTCGGGAAGGGGTTAATGGTATAGAGAACTGTGTCTAGTGCATTAACTCTGATTTTTTGCCCATTGAAACCAGTAGGCCCATTGTGGTCTATGGGGAAAGCTGCTGAGTTGCCCATAGCAACCAATCAGATCGCTTCTTTCATTTTTGAAAAAGTCTCTGAAAAATGAAGGAAGTAATCTGATTGGTTGCTATGGGCAACTCAGAAACTTTTCCAGGAAAATATGCTGAGTTGCCCATAGCAACCAATCAGATCGCTTCTTTCATTTTGCAAAGGCATTGTGAAAAATGAAAGAAGCAATCTGGTTGCTATGGGCAACTGCACAACTCTTCCTCTACACTGGTCTTAATGAATCTCCCCCATAGAGGGAGATTTATCAAAACCTGCCCAGAGGAAAAGTTTCTGAGTTGCCCATAGCAACCAATCAGATCGCTTCTTTCATTTTTGAAAAAGCCTCTGAAAAATGAAGGATATTTTTGAGATTTTGGAAGCTGGGATACTCACTACACCCATGCATATCTAGATAATTAAGTATGGGGGGAACTTAAATTTATTTTTTAAATCACATGGAGTTTTGACTTTACTTCATTATGGTCGAATAAAGCACTTAAAGAGTTCCTTAAAATTAAAGATTCACTCTTTTGGATGAAAAGGGGCTTATTTATGTAAATCAATTATACGCTTTAGGTCAAATAAAGTCGTTTGAAGAGATAGCCCATAAGTGTGTGGGGGGAAGACAATCACAAACATTGTTTTTTACAAATAAGTAACACAGATCATAAAGCAATAAAAGGAGAGATTGGAGATTTCAGGGATTCTATATATAAGAAAAGTTTAATTAGACTATTTCCTTATGCAAAGTTGCTGTCTGGGCATGCTGGGAGTTGTGGTTCTGCAGCGGTTGGGGGTTCACAGCTTGAAGACCACTGCTATAGAGGGTGCAAATGTATCTGAGCCCTGGAACTCAAATAATGTGAAATATGAGATGATCAAAATGGAGCCCCTGCACTAATTACTTGGGTTCTGAGGTCTGTAAGGTCCATAGTAAAAACATCAGGTTCTGTCTATAGCAGATACTAAATCATGGCAGCTCAAAGAAACAAGCAGTCATTCTGACATGTCACATGTGATGTCATAGACAGCTGGAGGCCTGACATCCCACTGACAGCCGCCCGAGCCTTCAGTCTGTTCCAGTGCGATTAGTGAGAATAGTGAGATTAGCGTCTTCTTTTTCTACTTGTCTGAAATGGAGCTAAAAGGACTGGGGTTCGTCCCCCTCCTGTTGGCGTTTTGGTGTGCGGCCTGGCTTGCCACCAGCTACATCATGACGGTCGTCCTCGGCCATGCAGCCTCGCCACTGATGAGCATCAGGTAAGATAAACAAGCAAATGATTCTTATTTCATGGGTTGGGAGTGAGGAAATATCCATAATAACATTGGTTTCTTTTCCTTCACAGTGACGTGGGAAATGTCTTTCCCGAAAGCATATTATTCAGAATTGGATTTATAGGGACGTCCATTGGCACTTTGGTACTAACCTTTCTTATTTATAAGTATATGGTTATGCATACTGAAGAGTTCAGGGGTCATCAGGTCCTGATCCAGAGGATCCTGCTGGCCATTGTGTGGGCCTCCTGTTTTTCCACAGCTGTTATGCATGTATTGTCCCCCGAAGAATATCCCAGGATACACTTTGTCAGCACGATAATTTCCATTACATGTGAAGCCTTATACTACCTTGGGCAGTCCATCCAGATGTATAAATTACCAGGAGCAAAAAAAGTCATCCACCATAGTAGATGCACCTGCTGTGGCCTGACTTTTGTCTGTGTAGTTTTCTATTTTGGATATGAAACATTAAAGGAATTATTCCATAATGATGAAGACTGGGACGAGATCCGTGAAATCCCCATCATAATCATCGAGTGGGTGATGCTTCTACTGATCCTGATAAACATCGTGACCTATTATTCCACCATGCAGAGGTTATTGTTGACCGTCTCCAGAAACAGCTGCACACTCTCTCTTAGAGTAAAAATTGATGACTTCGGGGTGTAGACCACCACGGGGGCCATCAAGTGGACTTCTGGGAGAGATACTGCACAGGACACGGAAAACATCTAAAGAAGAATAACTGGGGGACTACATATGGTGCCAGTAATCATGACACAATAATATGAGCTGGTGATATTACCTATACAAAAAAAAAATAAAAAAAAATTATAAAAAAATATTGGTGTGTGAAGTGTAATACCTAGTTAGAAAAACAGAATCAAATTCATCATTATAACCCCCCTCTGCATTACCCTGTTTATTATTTTTCAAGCAAGCACTTTGTTCTAATTCGTCCACTCTCTGGCGTGCTCCTTGTATAAGGGGTTTGGGATACCCTTTTTGTTTAAAACGATCCTCCAGGTTCTCTAGTTGTTGTAGGTATTTTTGTGTGGAAGAACAATTCCTTCGGATTCTTTTCATTTGACCGAATGGAATGTTCTTCTTCCATTATTTAAGATGGCAACTGTTAAAGTCGAGGTATCTGTTTGCATTCACCTCCTTAAAATAGTTGGCAGTATGCGAACAGCCATCCTGAATATAGATATTTAAATCCAGGAACTCACATTTTTTGGGGGACTGATGCAGCGCTGCCTTTGGCAATTTCTGGCTCTGCTATAGCGCTTTTTTTGAGGGGGCGTGTCGGCTGCCCCTTCATCTGGCGGTCAACCTGCGCCGCCGGGACGCAGCGCCGCCGGGACCGCCTGGAGGACGTCGCTCGCAACGGGACCACTCGGGACACCGCATGGTCGGGTAAGTGATGCCGGGGGATGGGTAAGGGACACTTAGCAGAGCGGTGTGTGTCCCGATCCCCGTGATCGGGACTTACACACCGCGCTGCTAAATATTCTGATAGCGAAACGCTGCTATTAGCTAGTCAGAGTTGACCAGCTGATAGCAGCGATCGCTGGGGGGGGGGGGTGGGGGATGAAACCCCCCGTGGTCGCATGGTAAGATGGCTGGCTATCAGTGATAGCCACCATCTTACCGGGCGCTGCGGGATGCCGCGAGTAGCGGCAAAAATGTTCATGACGTACCTGTATGTCATGGGTCGGGAACA
>NW_026608577.1:0-62076 GCF_029499605.1 Hyla sarda | reverse complement strand
TTTTTGTCATTGACCGCGACCTACATTGAAGATGCACAATCTTCTTTCAATTCCGGCCGAACGGAAGGAGATATCTGCTCAAAACTTTCTGTGCAGGTGCAGACAGTGGCACCTGACATGCCTGCGTTGTCGTTTTCCGCCGGGCACTCTTTGGGCCGGAGCAGCACGCAGAAACACCTAGATTGAAGATAAGCGCCTTTTGTCATTGACCGCGACGAACATAGAAGATGCACAAACTTCTTGCAATTCCGGCCGAATGGAAGGAGATATCTGCTCAAAACTTTCTGTGCAGGTGTAGACAGTGGCACCCGACATGCCTGCGTTGTCGTTTTCCGCCGGGCACTCTTTGGGCCGGAGCAGCACGCAGAAACACCTAGATTGCAGATAAGGGCTTTTTGACATTGACCGCGACCAATATTGAAGATGCACAAACGTCTTGCAATTCCGGCCGAACGAAAGAAGATATCTGCTCAACACTTTATGTGCAGGTGCAGACAGTGGCACCCGACATGCCTGCGTTGTCGTTTTCCGCCGGGCACTCTTTGGGCCGGCGCAGCACGCAGAAACACCTAGATTGAAGATAAGCGCCTTTTGCCATTGACCGCGATGAACATAGAAGATGCACAAACGTCTTGCAATTCCGGCCGAATGGAAGGAGATATCTGCTCAAAACTTTCTGTGCAGGTGTAGACAGTGGCACCCGACATGCCTGCGTTGTCGTTTTCCGCCGGGCACTCTTTGGGCCGGCGCAGCACGCAGAAACACCTAGATTGAAGATAAGCGCCTTTTTGTCATTGACCGCGACCTACATTGAAGATGCACAATCTTCTTTCAATTCCGGCCGAACGGAAGGAGATATCTGCTCAAAACTTTCTGTGCAGGTGCAGACAGTGGCACCCGACATGCCTGCGTTGTCGTTTTCCGCCGGGCACTCTTTGGGCCGGCGCAGCACGCAGAAACACCTAGATTGAAGATAAGCGCCTTTTGCTATTCACCGCGACGAACATAGAAGATGCACAAACTTCTTGCAATTCCGGCCGAATGGAAGGAGATATCTGCTCAAAACTTACTGTGCAGGTGTAGACAATGGCACCCGACATGCCTGCGTTGTCGTTATCCGCCGAGCACTCTTTGGGCCGGAGCAGCACGCAGAAACACCTAGATTGCAGATAAGGGCTTTTTGACATTGACCGCGACCAATATTGAAGATGCACAATCTTCTTGCAATTCCGGCCGAACGAAAGAAGATATCTGCTCAAAACTTTCTGTGCAGGTGCAGACAGTGGCACCCGACATGCCTGCGTTGTCGTTTTCCGCCGGGCACTCTTTGGGCCGGCGCAGCACGCAGAAACACCTAGATTGAAGATAAGCGCCTTTTTGTCATTGACCGCGACCTACATTGAAGATGCACAATCTTCTTTCAATTCCGGCCGAACGGAAGGAGATATCTGCTCAAAACTTTCTGTGCAGGTGCAGACAGTGGCACCCGACATGCCTGCGTTGTCGTTTTCCACCGGGCACTCTTTGGGCCGGCGCAGCACGCAGAAACACCTAGATTGAAGATAAGCGCCTTTTGCCATTGACCGCGACGAACATAGAAGATGCACAAACGTCTTGCAATTCCGGCTGAATGGAAGGAGATATCTGCTCAAAACTTTCTGTGCAGGTGTAGACAGTGGCACCCGACATGCCTGCGTTGTCATTTTCCGCCGGGCACTCTTTGGGCCGCAGCAGCACGCAGAAACACCTAGATTGCAGATAAGGGCTTTTTGACATTGACCGCGACCAATATTGCAGATGCACAAACGTCTTGCAATTCCGGCCGAACGAAAGAAGATATCTGCTCAAAACTTTCTGTGCAGGTGCAGACAGTGGCACCCGACATGCCTGCGTTGTCGTTTTCCGCCGGGCACTCTTTGGGCCGGCGCAGCACGCAGAAACACCTAGATTGAAGATAAGCGCCTTTTTGTCATTGACCGCGACCTACATTGAAGATGCACAATCTTCTTTCAATTCCGGCCGAACGGAAGGAGATATCTGCTCAAAACATTATGTGCAGGTGCAGACAGTGGCACCCGACATGCCTGCGTTGTCGTTTTCCGCCGGGCACTCTTTGGGCCGGAGCAGCACGCAGAAACACCTAGATTGAAGATAAGCGCCTTTTGCCATTGACCGCGACGAACATAGAAGATGCACAATCTTCTTTCAATTCCGGCAGAACGGAAGGAGATATCTGCTCAAACCTTTCTGTGCAGGTGCAGACAGTGGCACCCGACATGCCTGGGTTGTCGTTTTCCGCCGGGCACTCTTTGGGCCGGCGCAGCACGCAGAAACACCTAGATTGAAGATAAGCGCCTTTTTGTCATTGACCGCGACCTACATTGAAGATGCACAATCTTCTTTCAATTCCGGCCGAACGGAAGGAGATATCTGCTCAAAACTTTCTGTGCAGGTGCAGACAGTGGCACCCGACATGCCTGCGTTGTCGTTTTCCGCCGGACACTCTTTGGGCCGGCGCAGCACGCAGAAACACCTAGATTGAAGATAAGCGCCTTTTGCCATTGACCGCGACGAACATAGAAGATGCACAAACGTCTTGCAATTCCGGCCGAATGGAAGGAGATATCTGCTCAAAACTTTCTGTGCAGGTGTAGACAGTGGCACCCGACATGCCTGCGTTGTCGTTTTCCGCCGGGCACTCTTTGGGCCGGCGCAGCACGCAGAAACACCTAGATTGAAGATAAGCGCCTTTTGCCATTGACCGCGACGAACATAGAAGATGCACAAACGTCTTGCAATTCCGGCCGAATGGAAGGAGATATCTGCTCAAAACTTTCTGTGCAGGTGCAGACAGTGGCACCCGACATGCCTGCGTTGTCGTTTTCCGCCGGGCACTCTTTGGGCCGGAGCAGCACGCAGAAAAACCTAGATTGCAGATAAGGGCTTTTTGACATTGACCGCGACCAATATTGCAGATGCACAAACGTCTTGCAATTCCGGCCGAACGAAAGAAGATATCTGCTCAAAACTTTCTGTGCAGGTGCAGACAGTGGCACCCGACATGCCTGCGTTGTTGTTTTCCGCCGGGCACTCTTTGGGCCGGCGCAGCACGCAGAAACACCTAGATTGAAGATAAGCGCCTTTTTGTCATTGACCGCGACCTACATTGAAGATGCACAATCTTCTTTCAATTCCGGCCGAACGGAAGGAGATATCTGCTCAAAACATTATGTGCAGGTGCAGACAGTGGCACCCGACATGCCTGCGTTGTCGTTTTCCGCCGGGCACTCTTTGGGCCGGCGCAGCACGCAGAAACACCTAGATTGAAGATAAGCGCCTTTTTGTCATTGACCGCGACCTACATTGAAGATGCACAATCTTCTTTCAATTCCGGCCGAACGGAAGGAGATATCTGCTCAAAACTTTCTGTGCAGGTGCAGACAGTGGCACCCGACATTCCTGCGTTGTCGTTTTCCGCCGGGCATTCTTTGGGCCGGCGCAGCACGCAGAAACACCTAGATTGAAGATAAGCGCCTTTTTGTCATTGACCGCGACCTACATTGAAGATGCACAATCTTCTTTCAATTCCGGCCGAACGGAAGGAGATATCTGCTCAAAACTTTCTGTGCAGGTGCAGACAGTGGCACCCGACATGCCTGCGTTGTCGTTTTCCGCCGGGCACTCTTTGGGCCGGCGCAGCACGCAGAAACACCTAGATTGAAGATAAGCGCCTTTTGCCATTCACCGCGACGAACATAGAAGATGCACAAACTTCTTGCAATTCCGGCCGAATGGAAGGAGATATCTGCTCAAAACTTTCTGTGCAGGTGTAGACAATGGCACCCGACTTGCCTGCGTTGTCGTTATCCGCCGGGCACTCTTTGGGCCGGAGCAGCACGCAGAAATTCCTAGATTGCAGATAAGGGCTTTTTGACATTGACCGCGACCAATATTAAAGATGCACAATCTTCTTGCAATTCCGGCCGAACGAAAGAAGATATCTGCTCAAAACTTTCTGTGCAGGTGCAGACAGTGGCACCCGACATGCCTGCCTTGTCGTTTTCCGCCGGGCACTCTTTGGGCCGGCGCAGCACGCAGAAACACCTAGATTGAAGATAAGCGCCTTTTGCCATTGACCGCGACGAACATAGAAGATGCACAAACGTCTTGCAATTCCGGCTGAATGGAAGGAGATATCTGCTCAAAACTTTCTGTGCAGGTGTAGACAGTGGCACCCGACATGCCTGCGTTGTCGTTTTCCGCCGGGCACTCTTTGGGCCGGAGCAGCACGCAGAAACACCTAGATTGCAGATAAGGGCTTTTTGACATTGACCGCGACCAATATTGCAGATGCACAAACGTCTTGCAATTCCGGCCGAACGAAAGAAGATATCTGCTCAAAACTTTCTGTGCAGGTGCAGACAGTGGCACCCGACATGCCTGCGTTGTTGTTTTCCGCCGGGCACTCTTTGGGCCGGCGCAGCACGCAGAAACACCTAGATTGAAGATAAGCGCCTTTTTGTCATTGACCGCGACCTACATTGAAGATGCACAATCTTCTTTCAATTCCGGCCGAACGGAAGGAGATATCTGCTCAAAACATTATGTGCAGGTGCAGACAGTGGCACCCGACATGCCTGCGTTGTCGTTTTCCGCCGGGCACTCTTTGGGCCGGCGCAGCACGCAGAAACAGCTAGATTGAAGATAAGCGCCTTTTTGTCATTGACCGCGACCTACATTGAAGATGCACAATCTTCTTTCAATTCCGGCCGAACGGAAGGAGATATCTGCTCAAAACTTTCTGTGCAGGTGCAGACAGTGGCACCCGACATGCCTGCGTTGTCGTTTTCCGCCGGGCACTCTTTGGGCCAGAGCAGCACGCAGAAATACCTAGATTGAAGATAAGCGCCTTTTGTCATTGACCGCGACGAACATAGAAGATGCACAAACTTCTTGCAATTCCAGCCGAATGGAAGGAGATATCTGCTCAAAACTTTCTGTGCAGGTGTAGACAGTGGCACCCGACATGCCTGCGTTGTCGTTTTCCGCCGGGCACTCTTTGGGCCGGAGCAGCACGCAGAAACACCTAGATTGAAGATAAGCGCCTTTTGTCATTGACCGCGACGAACATAGAAGATGCACAAACTTCTTGCAATTCCGGCCGAATGGAAGGAGATATCTGCTCAAAACTTTCTGTGCAGGTGTAGACAGTGGCACCCGACATGCCTGCGTTGTCGTTTTCCGCCGGGCACTCTTTGGGCCGGAGCAGCACGCAGAAACACCTAGATTGAAGATAAGCGCCTTTTGCCATTGACCGCGACGAACATAGAAGATGCACAATCTTCTTTCAATTCCGGCAGAACGGAAGGAGATATCTGCTCAAACCTTTCTGTGCAGGTGCAGACAGTGGCACCCGACATGCCTGGGTTGTCGTTTTCCGCCGGGCACTCTTTGGGCCGGCGCAGCACGCAGAAACACCTAGATTGAAGATAAGCGCCTTTTTGTCATTGACCGCGACCTACATTGAAGATGCACACACTTCTTTCAATTCCGGCCGAACGGAAGGAGATATCTGCTCAAAACTTTCTGTGCAGGTGCAGACAGTGGCACCCGACATGCCTGCGTTGTCGTTTTCCGACGGACACTCTTTGGGCCGGCGCAGCACGCAGAAACACCTAGATTGCAGATAAGGGCTTTTTGACATTGACCGCGACCAATATTGCAGATGCACAAACGTCTTGCAATTCCGGCCGAACGAAAGAAGATATCTGCTCAAAACTTTCTGTGCAGGTGCAGACAGTGGCACCCGACATGCCTGCGTTGTCGTTTTCCGCCGGGCACTCTTTGGGCCGGCGCAGCACGCAGAAACACCTAGATTGAAGATAAGCGCCTTTTGCCATTGACCGCGACGAACATAGAAGATGCACAATCTTCTTTCAATTCCGGCAGAACGGAAGGAGATATCTGCTCAAACCTTTCTGTGCAGGTGCAGACAGTGGCACCCGACATGCCTGGGTTGTCGTTTTCCGCCGGGCACTCTTTGGGCCGGCGCAGCACGCAGAAACACCTAGATTGCAGATAAGGGCTTTTTGACATTGACCGCGACCAATATTGCAGATGCACAAACGTCTTGCAATTCCGGCCGAACGAAAGAAGATATCTGCTCAAAACTTTCTGTGCAGGTGCAGACAGTGGCACCCGACATGCCTGCGTTGTCGTTTTCCGCCGGGCACTCTTTGGGCCGGCGCAGCACGCAGAAACACCTAGATTGAAGATAAGCGCCTTTTGCCATTGACCGCGACGAACATAGAAGATGCACAATCTTCTTTCAATTCCGGCAGAACGGAAGGAGATATCTGCTCAAACCTTTCTGTGCAGGTGCAGACAGTGGCACCCGACATGCCTGGGTTGTCGTTTTCCGCCGGGCACTCTTTGGGCCGGCGCAGCACGCAGAAACACCTAGATTGAAGATAAGCGCCTTTTTGTCATTGACCGCGACCTACATTGAAGATGCACAATCTTCTTTCAATTCCGGCCGAACGGATGGAGATATCTGCTCAAAACTTTCTGTGCAGGTGCAGACAGTGGCACCCGACATGCCTGCGTTGTCGTTTTCCGCCGGACACTCTTTGGGCCGGTGCAGCACGCAGAAACACCTAGATTGAAGATAAGCGCCTTTTGCCATTGACCGCGACGAACATAGAAGATGCACAAACGTCTTGCAATTCCGGCCGAATGGAAGGAGATATCTGCTCAAAACTTTCTGTGCAGGTGTAGACAGTGGCACCCGACATGCCTGCGTTGTCGTTTTCCGCCGGGCACTCTTTGGGCCGGAGCAGCACGCAGAAACACCTAGATTGCAGATAAGGGCTTTTTGACATTGACCGCGACCAATATTGCAGATGCACAAACGTCTTGCAATTCCGGCCGAACGAAAGAAGATATCTGCTCAAAACTTTCTGTGCAGGTGCAGACAGTGGCACCCGACATGCCTGCGTTGTCGTTTTCCGCCGGGCACTCTTTGGGCCGGCGCAGCACGCAGAAACACCTAGATTGAAGATAAGCGCCTTTTTGTCATTGACCGCGACCTACATTGAAGATGCACAATCTTCTTTCAATTCCGGCCGAACGGAAGGAGATATCTGCTCAAAACTTTCTGTGCAGGTGCAGACAGTGGCACCCGACATGCCTGCGTTGTCGTTTTCCGCCGGGCACTCTTTGGGCCGGCGCAGCACGCAGAAACACCTAGATTGAAGATAAGCGCCTTTTGCCATTCACCGCGACGAACATAGAAGATGCACAAACGTCTTGCAATTCCGGCTGAATGGAAGGAGATATCTGCTCAAAACTTTCTGTGCAGGTGTAGACAGTGGCACCCGACATGCCTGCGTTGTCGTTTTCCGCCGGGCACTCTTTGGGCCGGAGTAGCACGCAGAAACACCTAGATTGCAGATAAGGGCTTTTTGACATTGACCGCGACCAATATTGCAGATGCACAAACGTCTTGCAATTCCGGCCGAACGAAAGAAGATATCTGCTCAAAACTTTCTGTGCAGGTGCAGACAGTGGCACCCGACATGCCTGCGTTGTTGTTTTCCGCCGGGCACTCTTTGGGCCGGCGCAGCACGCAGAAACACCTAGATTGAAGATAAGCGCCTTTTTGTCATTGACCGCGACCTACATTGAAGATGCACAATCTTCTTTCAATTCCGGCCGAACGGAAGGAGATATCTGCTCAAAACATTATGTGCAGGTGCAGACAGTGGCACCCGACATGCCTGCGTTGTCGTTTTTCGCCGGGCACTCTTTGGGCAGGCGCAGCACGCAGAAACAGCTAGATTGAAGATAAGCGCCTTTTTGTCATTGACCGCGACCTACATTGAAGATGCACAATCTTCTTTCAATTCCGGCCGAACGGAAGGAGATATCTGCTCAAAACTTTCTGTGCAGGTGCAGACAGTGGCACCCGACATGCCTGCGTTGTCGTTTTCCGCCGGGCACTCTTTGGGCCGTCGCAGCACGCAGAAACACCTAGATTGAAGATAAGCGCCTTTTGCCATTCACCGCGACGAACATAGAAGATGCACAAACTTCTTGCAATTCCGGCCGAATGGAAGGAGATATCTGCTCAAAACTTTCTGTGCAGGTGCAGACAGTGGCACCCGACATGCCTGCGTTGTCGTTTTCCGCCGGGCACTCTTTGGGCCGGAGCAGCACGCAGAAACACCTAGATTGAAGATAAGCGCCTTTTGTCATTGACCGCGACGAACATAGAAGATGCACAATCTTCTTTCAATTCCGGCAGAATGGAAGGAGATATCTGCTCAAACCTTTCTGTGCAGGTGCAGACAGTGGCACCCGACATGCCTGCGTTGTCGTTTTCCGCCGGGCACTCTTTGGGCCGGAGCAGCACGCAGAAACACCTAGATTGAAGATAAGCGCCTTTTGCCATTGACCGCGACGAACTTAGAAGATGCACAATCTTCTTTCAATTCCGGCAGAATGGAAGGAGATATCTGCTCAAACCTTTCTGTGCAGGTGCAGACAGTGGCACCCGACATGCCTGGGTTGTCGTTTTCCGCCGGGCACTCTTTGGGCCGGCGCAGCACGCAGAAACACCTAGATTGAAGATAAGCGCCTTTTGCCATTGACCGCGACGAACATAGAAGATGCACAATCTTCTTTCAATTCCGGCAGAACGGAAGGAGATATCTGCTCAAACCTTTCTGTGCAGGTGCAGACAGTGGCACCCGACATGCCTGGGTTGTCGTTTTCCGCCGGGCACTCTTTGGGCCGGCGCAGCACGCAGAAACACCTAGATTGAAGATAAGCGCCTTTTTGTCATTGACCGCGACCTACATTGAAGATGCACACACTTCTTTCAATTCCGGCCGAACGGAAGGAGATATCTGCTCAAAACTTTCTGTGCAGGTGCAGACAGTGGCACCCGACATGCCTGCGTTGTCGTTTTCCGACGGACACTCTTTGGGCCGGCGCAGCACGCAGAAACACCTAGATTGCAGATAAGGGCTTTTTGACATTGACCGCGACCAATATTGCAGATGCACAAACGTCTTGCAATTCCGGCCGAACGAAAGAAGATATCTGCTCAAAACTTTCTGTGCAGGTGCAGACAGTGGCACCCGACATGCCTGCGTTGTCGTTTTCCGCCGGGCACTCTTTGGGCCGGCGCAGCACGCAGAAACACCTAGATTGAAGATAAGCGCCTTTTGCCATTGACCGCGACGAACATAGAAGATGCACAATCTTCTTTCAATTCCGGCAGAACGGAAGGAGATATCTGCTCAAACCTTTCTGTGCAGGTGCAGACAGTGGCACCCGACATGCCTGGGTTGTCGTTTTCCGCCGGGCACTCTTTGGGCCGGCGCAGCACGCAGAAACACCTAGATTGCAGATAAGGGCTTTTTGACATTGACCGCGACCAATATTGCAGATGCACAAACGTCTTGCAATTCCGGCCGAACGAAAGAAGATATCTGCTCAAAACTTTCTGTGCAGGTGCAGACAGTGGCACCCGACATGCCTGCGTTGTCGTTTTCCGCCGGGCACTCTTTGGGCCGGCGCAGCACGCAGAAACACCTAGATTGAAGATAAGCGCCTTTTGCCATTGACCGCGACGAACATAGAAGATGCACAATCTTCTTTCAATTCCGGCAGAACGGAAGGAGATATCTGCTCAAACCTTTCTGTGCAGGTGCAGACAGTGGCACCCGACATGCCTGGGTTGTCGTTTTCCGCCGGGCACTCTTTGGGCCGGCGCAGCACGCAGAAACACCTAGATTGAAGATAAGCGCCTTTTTGTCATTGACCGCGACCTACATTGAAGATGCACAATCTTCTTTCAATTCCGGCCGAACGGATGGAGATATCTGCTCAAAACTTTCTGTGCAGGTGCAGACAGTGGCACCCGACATGCCTGCGTTGTCGTTTTCCGCCGGACACTCTTTGGGCCGGTGCAGCACGCAGAAACACCTAGATTGAAGATAAGCGCCTTTTGCCATTGACCGCGACGAACATAGAAGATGCACAAACGTCTTGCAATTCCGGCCGAATGGAAGGAGATATCTGCTCAAAACTTTCTGTGCAGGTGTAGACAGTGGCACCCGACATGCCTGCGTTGTCGTTTTCCGCCGGGCACTCTTTGGGCCGGAGCAGCACGCAGAAACACCTAGATTGCAGATAAGGGCTTTTTGACATTGACCGCGACCAATATTGCAGATGCACAAACGTCTTGCAATTCCGGCCGAACGAAAGAAGATATCTGCTCAAAACTTTCTGTGCAGGTGCAGACAGTGGCACCCGACATGCCTGCGTTGTCGTTTTCCGCCGGGCACTCTTTGGGCCGGCGCAGCACGCAGAAACACCTAGATTGAAGATAAGCGCCTTTTTGTCATTGACCGCGACCTACATTGAAGATGCACAATCTTCTTTCAATTCCGGCCGAACGGAAGGAGATATCTGCTCAAAACTTTCTGTGCAGGTGCAGACAGTGGCACCCGACATGCCTGCGTTGTCGTTTTCCGCCGGGCACTCTTTGGGCCGGCGCAGCACGCAGAAACACCTAGATTGAAGATAAGCGCCTTTTGCCATTCACCGCGACGAACATAGAAGATGCACAAACGTCTTGCAATTCCGGCTGAATGGAAGGAGATATCTGCTCAAAACTTTCTGTGCAGGTGTAGACAGTGGCACCCGACATGCCTGCGTTGTCGTTTTCCGCCGGGCACTCTTTGGGCCGGAGTAGCACGCAGAAACACCTAGATTGCAGATAAGGGCTTTTTGACATTGACCGCGACCAATATTGCAGATGCACAAACGTCTTGCAATTCCGGCCGAACGAAAGAAGATATCTGCTCAAAACTTTCTGTGCAGGTGCAGACAGTGGCACCCGACATGCCTGCGTTGTTGTTTTCCGCCGGGCACTCTTTGGGCCGGCGCAGCACGCAGAAACACCTAGATTGAAGATAAGCGCCTTTTTGTCATTGACCGCGACCTACATTGAAGATGCACAATCTTCTTTCAATTCCGGCCGAACGGAAGGAGATATCTGCTCAAAACATTATGTGCAGGTGCAGACAGTGGCACCCGACATGCCTGCGTTGTCGTTTTTCGCCGGGCACTCTTTGGGCAGGCGCAGCACGCAGAAACAGCTAGATTGAAGATAAGCGCCTTTTTGTCATTGACCGCGACCTACATTGAAGATGCACAATCTTCTTTCAATTCCGGCCGAACGGAAGGAGATATCTGCTCAAAACTTTCTGTGCAGGTGCAGACAGTGGCACCCGACATGCCTGCGTTGTCGTTTTCCGCCGGGCACTCTTTGGGCCGTCGCAGCACGCAGAAACACCTAGATTGAAGATAAGCGCCTTTTGCCATTCACCGCGACGAACATAGAAGATGCACAAACTTCTTGCAATTCCGGCCGAATGGAAGGAGATATCTGCTCAAAACTTTCTGTGCAGGTGCAGACAGTGGCACCCGACATGCCTGCGTTGTCGTTTTCCGCCGGGCACTCTTTGGGCCGGAGCAGCACGCAGAAACACCTAGATTGAAGATAAGCGCCTTTTGTCATTGACCGCGACGAACATAGAAGATGCACAATCTTCTTTCAATTCCGGCAGAATGGAAGGAGATATCTGCTCAAACCTTTCTGTGCAGGTGCAGACAGTGGCACCCGACATGCCTGCGTTGTCGTTTTCCGCCGGGCACTCTTTGGGCCGGAGCAGCACGCAGAAACACCTAGATTGAAGATAAGCGCCTTTTGCCATTGACCGCGACGAACTTAGAAGATGCACAATCTTCTTTCAATTCCGGCAGAATGGAAGGAGATATCTGCTCAAACCTTTCTGTGCAGGTGCAGACAGTGGCACCCGACATGCCTGGGTTGTCGTTTTCCGCCGGGCACTCTTTGGGCCGGCGCAGCACGCAGAAACACCTAGATTGAAGATAAGCGCCTTTTTGTCATTGACCGCGACCTACATTGAAGATGCACAATCTTCTTTCAATTCCGGCCGAACGGAAGGAGATATCTGCTCAAAACTTTCTGTGCAGGTGTAGACAATGGCACCCGACATGCCTGCGTTGTCGTTTTCCGCCGGGCACTCTTTGGGCCGACGCAGCACGCAGAAACACCTAGATTGAAGATAAGCGCCTTTTTGTCATTGACCGCGACCTACATTGAAGATGCACAATCTTCTTTCAATTCCGGCCGAACGGAAGGAGATATCTGCTCAAAACTTTCTGTGCAGGTGCAGACAGTGGCACCCGACATGCCTGCGTTGTCGTTTTCCACCGGGCACTCTTTGGGCCGGCGCAGCACGCAGAAACACCTAGATTGAAGATAAGCGCCTTTTGCCATTGACCGCGACGAACATAGAAGATGCACAAACGTCTTGCAATTCCGGCTGAATGGAAGGAGATATCTGCTCAAAACTTTCTGTGCAGGTGTAGACAGTGGCACCCGACATGCCTGCGTTGTCGTTTTCCGCCGGGCACTCTTTGGGCCGGAGCAGCACGCAGAAACACCTAGATTGCAGATAAGGGCTTTTTGACATTGACCGCGACCAATATTGCAGATGCACAAACGTCTTGCAATTCCGGCCGAACGAAAGAAGATATCTGCTCAAAACTTTCTGTGCAGGTGCAGACAGTGGCACCCGACATGCCTGCGTTGACGTTTTCCGCCGGGCACTCTTTGGGCCGGCGCAGCACGCAGAAACACCTAGATTGAAGATAAGCGCCTTTTTGTCATTGACCGCGACCTACATTGAAGATGCACAATCTTCTTTCAATTCCGGCCGAACGGAAGGAGATATCTGCTCAAAACATTATGTGCAGGTGCAGACAGTGGCACCCGACATGCCTGCGTTGTCGTTTTCCGCCGGGCACTCTTTGGGCCGGAGCAGCACGCAGAAACACCTAGATTGAAGATAAGCGCCTTTTGTCATTGACCGCGACGAACATAGAAGATGCACAAACTTCTTGCAATTCCGGCCGAATGGAAGGAGATATCTGCTCAAAACTTTCTGTGCAGTTGTAGACAGTGGCACCCGACATGCCTGCGTTGTCGTTTTCCGCCGGGCACTCTTTGGGCCGGAGCAGCACGCAGAAACACCTAGATTGAAGATAAGCGCCTTTTGCCATTGACCGCGACGAACATAGAAGATGCACAATCTTCTTTCAATTCCGGCAGAACGGAAGGAGATATCTGCTCAAACCTTTCTGTGCAGGTGCAGACAGTGGCACCCGACATGCCTGGGTTGTCGTTTTCCGCCGGGCACTCTTTGGGCCGGCGCAGCACGCAGAAACACCTAGATTGAAGATAAGCGCCTTTTTGTCATTGACCGCGACCTACATTGAAGATGCACAATCTTCTTTCAATTCCGGCCGAATGGAAGGAGATATCTGCTCAAAACTTTCTGTGCAGGTGCAGACAGTGGCACCCGACATGCATGCGTTGTCGTTTTCCGCCGGACACTCTTTGGGCCGGCGCAGCACGCAGAAACACCTAGATTGAAGATAAGCGCCTTTTGCCATTGACCGCGACGAACATAGAAGATGCACAAACGTCTTGCAATTCCGGCCGAATGGAAGGAGATATCTGCTCAAAACTTTCTGTGCAGGTGTAGACAGTGGCACCCGACATGCCTGCGTTGTCGTTTTCCGCCGGGCACTCTTTGGGCCGGAGCAGCACGCAGAAACACCTAGATTGCAGATAAGGGCTTTTTGACATTGACCGCGACCAATATTGCAGATGCACAAACGTCTTGCAATTCCGGCCGAACGAAAGAAGATATCTGCTCAAAACTTTCTGTGCAGGTGCAGACAGTGGCACCCGACATGCCTGCGTTGTTGTTTTCCGCCGGGCACTCTTTGGGCCGGCGCAGCACGCAGAAACACCTAGATTGAAGATAAGCGCCTTTTTGTCATTGACCGCGACCTACATTGAAGATGCACAATCTTCTTTCAATTCCGGCCGAACGGAAGGAGATATCTGCTCAAAACTTTCTGTGCAGGTGCAGACAGTGGCACCCGACATGCCTGCGTTGTCGTTTTCCACCGGGCACTCTTTGGGCCGGCGCAGCACGCAGAAACACCTAGATTGAAGATAAGCGCCTTTTGCCATTGACCGCGACGAACATAGAAGATGCACAAACGTCTTGCAATTCCGGCTGAATGGAAGGAGATATCTGCTCAAAACTTTCTGTGCAGGTGTAGACAGTGGCACCCGACATGCCTGCGTTGTCGTTTTCCGCCGGGCACTCTTTGGGCCGGAGCAGCACGCAGAAACACCTAGATTGCAGATAAGGGCTTTTTGACATTGACCGCGACCAATATTGCAGATGCACAAACGTCTTGCAATTCCGGCCGAACGAAAGAAGATATCTGCTCAAAACTTTCTGTGCAGGTGCAGACAGTGGCACCCGACATGCCTGCGTTGTCGTTTTCCGCCGGGCACTCTTTGGGCCGGCGCAGCACGCAGAAACACCTAGATTGAAGATAAGCGCCTTTTGCCATTGACCGCGATGAACATAGAAGATGCACAAACGTCTTGCAATTCCGGCCGAATGGAAGGAGATATCTGCTCAAAACTTTCTGTGCAGGTGTAGACAGTGGCACCCGACATGCCTGCGTTGTCGTTTTCCGCCGGGCACTCTTTGGGCCGGCGCAGCACGCAGAAACACCTAGATTGAAGATAAGCGCCTTTTTGTCATTGACCGCGACCTACATTGAAGATGCACAATCTTCTTTCAATTCCGGCCGAACGGAAGGAGATATCTGCTCAAAACTTTCTGTGCAGGTGCAGACAGTGGCACCCGACATGCCTGCGTTGTCGTTTTCCGCCGGGCACTCTTTGGGCCGGCGCAGCACGCAGAAACACCTAGATTGAAGATAAGCGCCTTTTTGTCATTGACCGCGACCTACATTGAAGATGCACAATCTTCTTTCAATTCCGGCCGAACGGAAGGAGATATCTGCTCAAAACTTTCTGTGCAGGTGCAGACAGTGGCACCCGACATTCCTGCGTTGTCGTTTTCCGCCGGACACTCTTTGGGCCGGAGCAGCACGCAGAAACACCTAGATTGAAGATAAGCGCCTTTTGCCATTGACCGCGACGAACATAGAAGATGCACAAATTTATTGCAATTCCGGCCGAATGGAAGGAGATATCTGCTCAAAACTTTCTGTGCAGGTGTAGACAGTGGCACCCGACATGCCTGCGTTGTCGTTTTCCGCCGGGCACTCTTTGGGCCGGAGCAGCTCGCAGAAACACCTAGATTGAAGATAAGCGCCTTTTGCCATTGACCGCGACGAACATAGAAGATGCACAATCTTCTTTCAATTCCGGCAGAACGGAAGGAGATATCTGCTCAAACCTTTCTGTGCAGGTGCAGACAGTGGCACCCGACATGCCTGCGTTGTCGTTTTCCGCCGGGCAATCTTTGGGCCGGCGCAGCACGCAGAAACACCTAGATTGAAGATAAGCGCCTTTTTGTCATTGACCGCGACCTACATTGAAGATGCACAATCTTCTTTCAATTCCGGCCGAACGGAAGGAGATATCTGCTCAAAACATTCTGTGCAGGTGCAGACAGTGGCACCCGACATGCCTGGGTTGTCGTTTTCCGCCGGGCACTCTTTGGGCCGGCGCAGCACGCAGAAACACCTAGATTGAAGATAAGCGTCTTTTTGTCATTGACCGCGACCTACATTGAAGATGCACAATCTTCTTTCAATTCCGGCCGAACGGAAGGAGATATCTGCTCAAAACTTTCTGTGCAGGTGCAGACAGTGGCACCTGACATGCCTGCGTTGTCGTTTTCCGCCGGGCACTCTTTGGGCCGGAGCAGCACGCAGAAACACCTAGATTGAAGATAAGCGCCTTTTGTCATTGACCGCGACGAACATAGAAGATGCACAAACTTCTTGCAATTCCGGCCGAATGGAAGGAGATATCTGCTCAAAACTTTCTGTGCAGGTGTAGACAGTGGCACCCGACATGCCTGCGTTGTCGTTTTCCGCCGGGCACTCTTTGGGCCGGAGCAGCACGCAGAAACACCTAGATTGCAGATAAGGGCTTTTTGACATTGACCGCGACCAATATTGAAGATGCACAAACGTCTTGCAATTCCGGCCGAACGAAAGAAGATATCTGCTCAACACTTTATGTGCAGGTGCAGACAGTGGCACCCGACATGCCTGCGTTGTCGTTTTCCGCCGGGCACTCTTTGGGCCGGCGCAGCACGCAGAAACACCTAGATTGAAGATAAGCGCCTTTTGCCATTGACCGCGATGAACATAGAAGATGCACAAACGTCTTGCAATTCCGGCCGAATGGAAGGAGATATCTGCTCAAAACTTTCTGTGCAGGTGTAGACAGTGGCACCCGACATGCCTGCGTTGTCGTTTTCCGCCGGGCACTCTTTGGGCCGGCGCAGCACGCAGAAACACCTAGATTGAAGATAAGCGCCTTTTTGTCATTGACCGCGACCTACATTGAAGATGCACAATCTTCTTTCAATTCCGGCCGAACGGAAGGAGATATCTGCTCAAAACTTTCTGTGCAGGTGCAGACAGTGGCACCCGACATGCCTGCGTTGTCGTTTTCCGCCGGGCACTCTTTGGGCCGGCGCAGCACGCAGAAACACCTAGATTGAAGATAAGCGCCTTTTGCCATTCACCGCGACGAACATAGAAGATGCACAAACTTCTTGCAATTCCGGCCGAATGGAAGGAGATATCTGCTCAAAACTTACTGTGCAGGTGTAGACAATGGCACCCGACATGCCTGCGTTGTCGTTATCCGCCGAGCACTCTTTGGGCCGGAGCAGCACGCAGAAACACCTAGATTGCAGATAAGGGCTTTTTGACATTGACCGCGACCAATATTGAAGATGCACAATCTTCTTGCAATTCCGGCCGAACGAAAGAAGATATCTGCTCAAAACTTTCTGTGCAGGTGCAGACAGTGGCACCCGACATGCCTGCGTTGTCGTTTTCCGCCGGGCACTCTTTGGGCCGGCGCAGCACGCAGAAACACCTAGATTGAAGATAAGCGCCTTTTTGTCATTGACCGCGACCTACATTGAAGATGCACAATCTTCTTTCAATTCCGGCCGAACGGAAGGAGATATCTGCTCAAAACTTTCTGTGCAGGTGCAGACAGTGGCACCCGACATGCCTGCGTTGTCGTTTTCCACCGGGCACTCTTTGGGCCGGCGCAGCACGCAGAAACACCTAGATTGAAGATAAGCGCCTTTTGCCATTGACCGCGACGAACATAGAAGATGCACAAACGTCTTGCAATTCCGGCTGAATGGAAGGAGATATCTGCTCAAAACTTTCTGTGCAGGTGTAGACAGTGGCACCCGACATGCCTGCGTTGTCATTTTCCGCCGGGCACTCTTTGGGCCGCAGCAGCACGCAGAAACACCTAGATTGCAGATAAGGGCTTTTTGACATTGACCGCGACCAATATTGCAGATGCACAAACGTCTTGCAATTCCGGCCGAACGAAAGAAGATATCTGCTCAAAACTTTCTGTGCAGGTGCAGACAGTGGCACCCGACATGCCTGCGTTGTCGTTTTCCGCCGGGCACTCTTTGGGCCGGCGCAGCACGCAGAAACACCTAGATTGAAGATAAGCGCCTTTTTGTCATTGACCGCGACCTACATTGAAGATGCACAATCTTCTTTCAATTCCGGCCGAACGGAAGGAGATATCTGCTCAAAACATTATGTGCAGGTGCAGACAGTGGCACCCGACATGCCTGCGTTGTCGTTTTCCGCCGGGCACTCTTTGGGCCGGAGCAGCACGCAGAAACACCTAGATTGAAGATAAGCGCCTTTTGCCATTGACCGCGACGAACATAGAAGATGCACAATCTTCTTTCAATTCCGGCAGAACGGAAGGAGATATCTGCTCAAACCTTTCTGTGCAGGTGCAGACAGTGGCACCCGACATGCCTGGGTTGTCGTTTTCCGCCGGGCACTCTTTGGGCCGGCGCAGCACGCAGAAACACCTAGATTGAAGATAAGCGCCTTTTTGTCATTGACCGCGACCTACATTGAAGATGCACAATCTTCTTTCAATTCCGGCCGAACGGAAGGAGATATCTGCTCAAAACACCCGACATGCCTGCGTTGTCGTTTTCCGCCGGACACTCTTTGGGCCGGCGCAGCACGCAGAAACACCTAGATTGAAGATAAGCGCCTTTTGCCATTGACCGCGACGAACATAGAAGATGCACAAACGTCTTGCAATTCCGGCCGAATGGAAGGAGATATCTGCTCAAAACTTTCTGTGCAGGTGTAGACAGTGGCACCCGACATGCCTGCGTTGTCGTTTTCCGCCGGGCACTCTTTGGGCCGGCGCAGCACGCAGAAACACCTAGATTGAAGATAAGCGCCTTTTGCCATTGACCGCGACGAACATAGAAGATGCACAAACGTCTTGCAATTCCGGCCGAATGGAAGGAGATATCTGCTCAAAACTTTCTGTGCAGGTGCAGACAGTGGCACCCGACATGCCTGCGTTGTCGTTTTCCGCCGGGCACTCTTTGGGCCGGAGCAGCACGCAGAAAAACCTAGATTGCAGATAAGGGCTTTTTGACATTGACCGCGACCAATATTGCAGATGCACAAACGTCTTGCAATTCCGGCCGAACGAAAGAAGATATCTGCTCAAAACTTTCTGTGCAGGTGCAGACAGTGGCACCCGACATGCCTGCGTTGTTGTTTTCCGCCGGGCACTCTTTGGGCCGGCGCAGCACGCAGAAACACCTAGATTGAAGATAAGCGCCTTTTTGTCATTGACCGCGACCTACATTGAAGATGCACAATCTTCTTTCAATTCCGGCCGAACGGAAGGAGATATCTGCTCAAAACATTATGTGCAGGTGCAGACAGTGGCACCCGACATGCCTGCGTTGTCGTTTTCCGCCGGGCACTCTTTGGGCCGGCGCAGCACGCAGAAACACCTAGATTGAAGATAAGCGCCTTTTTGTCATTGACCGCGACCTACATTGAAGATGCACAATCTTCTTTCAATTCCGGCCGAACGGAAGGAGATATCTGCTCAAAACTTTCTGTGCAGGTGCAGACAGTGGCACCCGACATTCCTGCGTTGTCGTTTTCCGCCGGGCATTCTTTGGGCCGGCGCAGCACGCAGAAACACCTAGATTGAAGATAAGCGCCTTTTTGTCATTGACCGCGACCTACATTGAAGATGCACAATCTTCTTTCAATTCCGGCCGAACGGAAGGAGATATCTGCTCAAAACTTTCTGTGCAGGTGCAGACAGTGGCACCCGACATGCCTGCGTTGTCGTTTTCCGCCGGGCACTCTTTGGGCCGGCGCAGCACGCAGAAACACCTAGATTGAAGATAAGCGCCTTTTGCCATTCACCGCGACGAACATAGAAGATGCACAAACTTCTTGCAATTCCGGCCGAATGGAAGGAGATATCTGCTCAAAACTTTCTGTGCAGGTGTAGACAATGGCACCCGACTTGCCTGCGTTGTCGTTATCCGCCGGGCACTCTTTGGGCCGGAGCAGCACGCAGAAATTCCTAGATTGCAGATAAGGGCTTTTTGACATTGACCGCGACCAATATTAAAGATGCACAATCTTCTTGCAATTCCGGCCGAACGAAAGAAGATATCTGCTCAAAACTTTCTGTGCAGGTGCAGACAGTGGCACCCGACATGCCTGCCTTGTCGTTTTCCGCCGGGCACTCTTTGGGCCGGCGCAGCACGCAGAAACACCTAGATTGAAGATAAGCGCCTTTTGCCATTGACCGCGACGAACATAGAAGATGCACAAACGTCTTGCAATTCCGGCTGAATGGAAGGAGATATCTGCTCAAAACTTTCTGTGCAGGTGTAGACAGTGGCACCCGACATGCCTGCGTTGTCGTTTTCCGCCGGGCACTCTTTGGGCCGGAGCAGCACGCAGAAACACCTAGATTGCAGATAAGGGCTTTTTGACATTGACCGCGACCAATATTGCAGATGCACAAACGTCTTGCAATTCCGGCCGAACGAAAGAAGATATCTGCTCAAAACTTTCTGTGCAGGTGCAGACAGTGGCACCCGACATGCCTGCGTTGTTGTTTTCCGCCGGGCACTCTTTGGGCCGGCGCAGCACGCAGAAACACCTAGATTGAAGATAAGCGCCTTTTTGTCATTGACCGCGACCTACATTGAAGATGCACAATCTTCTTTCAATTCCGGCCGAACGGAAGGAGATATCTGCTCAAAACATTATGTGCAGGTGCAGACAGTGGCACCCGACATGCCTGCGTTGTCGTTTTCCGCCGGGCACTCTTTGGGCCGGCGCAGCACGCAGAAACAGCTAGATTGAAGATAAGCGCCTTTTTGTCATTGACCGCGACCTACATTGAAGATGCACAATCTTCTTTCAATTCCGGCCGAACGGAAGGAGATATCTGCTCAAAACTTTCTGTGCAGGTGCAGACAGTGGCACCCGACATGCCTGCGTTGTCGTTTTCCGCCGGGCACTCTTTGGGCCAGAGCAGCACGCAGAAATACCTAGATTGAAGATAAGCGCCTTTTGTCATTGACCGCGACGAACATAGAAGATGCACAAACTTCTTGCAATTCCAGCCGAATGGAAGGAGATATCTGCTCAAAACTTTCTGTGCAGGTGTAGACAGTGGCACCCGACATGCCTGCGTTGTCGTTTTCCGCCGGGCACTCTTTGGGCCGGAGCAGCACGCAGAAACACCTAGATTGAAGATAAGCGCCTTTTGTCATTGACCGCGACGAACATAGAAGATGCACAAACTTCTTGCAATTCCGGCCGAATGGAAGGAGATATCTGCTCAAAACTTTCTGTGCAGGTGTAGACAGTGGCACCCGACATGCCTGCGTTGTCGTTTTCCGCCGGGCACTCTTTGGGCCGGAGCAGCACGCAGAAACACCTAGATTGAAGATAAGCGCCTTTTGCCATTGACCGCGACGAACATAGAAGATGCACAATCTTCTTTCAATTCCGGCAGAACGGAAGGAGATATCTGCTCAAACCTTTCTGTGCAGGTGCAGACAGTGGCACCCGACATGCCTGGGTTGTCGTTTTCCGCCGGGCACTCTTTGGGCCGGCGCAGCACGCAGAAACACCTAGATTGAAGATAAGCGCCTTTTTGTCATTGACCGCGACCTACATTGAAGATGCACACACTTCTTTCAATTCCGGCCGAACGGAAGGAGATATCTGCTCAAAACTTTCTGTGCAGGTGCAGACAGTGGCACCCGACATGCCTGCGTTGTCGTTTTCCGACGGACACTCTTTGGGCCGGCGCAGCACGCAGAAACACCTAGATTGAAGATAAGCGCCTTTTGCCATTGACCGCGACGAACATAGAAGATGCACAAACGTCTTGCAATTCCGGCCGAATGGAAGGAGATATCTGCTCAAAACTTTCTGTGCAGGTGTAGACAGTGGCACCCGACATGCCTGCGTTGTCGTTTTCCGCCGGGCACTCTTTGGGCCGGAGCAGCACGCAGAAACACCTAGATTGCAGATAAGGGCTTTTTGACATTGACCGCGACCAATATTGCAGATGCACAAACGTCTTGCAATTCCGGCCGAACGAAAGAAGATATCTGCTCAAAACTTTCTGTGCAGGTGCAGACAGTGGCACCCGACATGCCTGCGTTGTCGTTTTCCGCCGGGCACTCTTTGGGCCGGCGCAGCACGCAGAAACACCTAGATTGAAGATAAGCGCCTTTTGCCATTGACCGCGACGAACATAGAAGATGCACAATCTTCTTTCAATTCCGGCAGAACGGAAGGAGATATCTGCTCAAACCTTTCTGTGCAGGTGCAGACAGTGGCACCCGACATGCCTGGGTTGTCGTTTTCCGCCGGGCACTCTTTGGGCCGGCGCAGCACGCAGAAACACCTAGATTGCAGATAAGGGCTTTTTGACATTGACCGCGACCAATATTGCAGATGCACAAACGTCTTGCAATTCCGGCCGAACGAAAGAAGATATCTGCTCAAAACTTTCTGTGCAGGTGCAGACAGTGGCACCCGACATGCCTGCGTTGTCGTTTTCCGCCGGGCACTCTTTGGGCCGGCGCAGCACGCAGAAACACCTAGATTGAAGATAAGCGCCTTTTGCCATTGACCGCGACGAACATAGAAGATGCACAATCTTCTTTCAATTCCGGCAGAACGGAAGGAGATATCTGCTCAAACCTTTCTGTGCAGGTGCAGACAGTGGCACCCGACATGCCTGGGTTGTCGTTTTCCGCCGGGCACTCTTTGGGCCGGCGCAGCACGCAGAAACACCTAGATTGAAGATAAGCGCCTTTTTGTCATTGACCGCGACCTACATTGAAGATGCACAATCTTCTTTCAATTCCGGCCGAACGGATGGAGATATCTGCTCAAAACTTTCTGTGCAGGTGCAGACAGTGGCACCCGACATGCCTGCGTTGTCGTTTTCCGCCGGACACTCTTTGGGCCGGTGCAGCACGCAGAAACACCTAGATTGAAGATAAGCGCCTTTTGCCATTGACCGCGACGAACATAGAAGATGCACAAACGTCTTGCAATTCCGGCCGAATGGAAGGAGATATCTGCTCAAAACTTTCTGTGCAGGTGTAGACAGTGGCACCCGACATGCCTGCGTTGTCGTTTTCCGCCGGGCACTCTTTGGGCCGGAGCAGCACGCAGAAACACCTAGATTGCAGATAAGGGCTTTTTGACATTGACCGCGACCAATATTGCAGATGCACAAACGTCTTGCAATTCCGGCCGAACGAAAGAAGATATCTGCTCAAAACTTTCTGTGCAGGTGCAGACAGTGGCACCCGACATGCCTGCGTTGTCGTTTTCCGCCGGGCACTCTTTGGGCCGGCGCAGCACGCAGAAACACCTAGATTGAAGATAAGCGCCTTTTTGTCATTGACCGCGACCTACATTGAAGATGCACAATCTTCTTTCAATTCCGGCCGAACGGAAGGAGATATCTGCTCAAAACTTTCTGTGCAGGTGCAGACAGTGGCACCCGACATGCCTGCGTTGTCGTTTTCCACCGGGCACTCTTTGGGCCGGCGCAGCACGCAGAAACACCTAGATTGAAGATAAGCGCCTTTTGCCATTGACCGCGACGAACATAGAAGATGCACAAACGTCTTGCAATTCCGGCTGAATGGAAGGAGATATCTGCTCAAAACTTTCTGTGCAGGTGTAGACAGTGGCACCCGACATGCCTGCGTTGTCGTTTTCCGCCGGGCACTCTTTGGGCCGGAGTAGCACGCAGAAACACCTAGATTGCAGATAAGGGCTTTTTGACATTGACCGCGACCAATATTGCAGATGCACAAACGTCTTGCAATTCCGGCCGAACGAAAGAAGATATCTGCTCAAAACTTTCTGTGCAGGTGCAGACAGTGGCACCCGACATGCCTGCGTTGTTGTTTTCCGCCGGGCACTCTTTGGGCCGGCGCAGCACGCAGAAACACCTAGATTGAAGATAAGCGCCTTTTTGTCATTGACCGCGACCTACATTGAAGATGCACAATCTTCTTTCAATTCCGGCCGAACGGAAGGAGATATCTGCTCAAAACATTATGTGCAGGTGCAGACAGTGGCACCCGACATGCCTGCGTTGTCGTTTTTCGCCGGGCACTCTTTGGGCAGGCGCAGCACGCAGAAACAGCTAGATTGAAGATAAGCGCCTTTTTGTCATTGACCGCGACCTACATTGAAGATGCACAATCTTCTTTCAATTCCGGCCGAACGGAAGGAGATATCTGCTCAAAACTTTCTGTGCAGGTGCAGACAGTGGCACCCGACATGCCTGCGTTGTCGTTTTCCGCCGGGCACTCTTTGGGCCGTCGCAGCACGCAGAAACACCTAGATTGAAGATAAGCGCCTTTTGCCATTCACCGCGACGAACATAGAAGATGCACAAACTTCTTGCAATTCCGGCCGAATGGAAGGAGATATCTGCTCAAAACTTTCTGTGCAGGTGCAGACAGTGGCACCCGACATGCCTGCGTTGTCGTTTTCCGCCGGGCACTCTTTGGGCCGGAGCAGCACGCAGAAACACCTAGATTGAAGATAAGCGCCTTTTGTCATTGACCGCGACGAACATAGAAGATGCACAATCTTCTTTCAATTCCGGCAGAATGGAAGGAGATATCTGCTCAAACCTTTCTGTGCAGGTGCAGACAGTGGCACCCGACATGCCTGCGTTGTCGTTTTCCGCCGGGCACTCTTTGGGCCGGAGCAGCACGCAGAAACACCTAGATTGAAGATAAGCGCCTTTTGCCATTGACCGCGACGAACTTAGAAGATGCACAATCTTCTTTCAATTCCGGCAGAATGGAAGGAGATATCTGCTCAAACCTTTCTGTGCAGGTGCAGACAGTGGCACCCGACATGCCTGGGTTGTCGTTTTCCGCCGGGCACTCTTTGGGCCGGCGCAGCACGCAGAAACACCTAGATTGAAGATAAGCGCCTTTTTGTCATTGACCGCGACCTACATTGAAGATGCACAATCTTCTTTCAATTCCGGCCGAACGGAAGGAGATATCTGCTCAAAACTTTCTGTGCAGGTGTAGACAATGGCACCCGACATGCCTGCGTTGTCGTTTTCCGCCGGGCACTCTTTGGGCCGGCGCAGCACGCAGAAACACCTAGATTGAAGATAAGCGCCTTTTGCCATTCACCGCGACGAACATAGAAGATGCACAAACTTCTTGCAATTCCGGCCGAATGGAAGGAGATATCTGCTCAAAACTTTCTGTGCAGGTGCAGACAGTGGCACCCGACATGCCTGCGTTGTCGTTTTCCGCCGGGCACTCTTTGGGCCGGAGCATTACGCAGAAACACCTAGATTGAAGATAAGCGCCTTTTTGTCATTGACCGAGAGCTACATTGAAGATGCACAATCTTCTTTCAATTCCGGCCGAACGGAAGGAGATATCTGCTCAAAACTTTCTGTTCAGGTGCAGACAGTGGCACCCGACATGCCTGCGTTGTCGTTTTCCGCCGGGCACTCTTTGGGCCGGAGCAGCACGCAGAAACACCTAGATTGCAGATAAGGGCTTTTTGACATTGACCGCGACCAATATTGAAGATGCACAATCTTCTTGCAATTCCGGCCGAACGAAAGAAGATATCTGCTCAAAACTTTCTGTGCAAGTGCAGACAGTGGCACCCGACATGCCTGCGTTGTCGTTTTCCACCGGGCACTCTTTGGGCCGGCGCAGCACGCAGAAACACCTAGATTGAAGATAAGCGCCTTTTGCCATTGACCGCGACGAACATAGAAGATGCACAAACGTCTTGCAATTCCGGCCGAATGGAAGGAGATATCTGCTCAAAACTTTCTGTGCAGGTGCAGACAGTGGCACCCGACATGCCTGCGTTGTCGTTTTCCGCCGGGCACTCTTTGGGCCGGAGCAGCACGCAGAAACACCTAGATTGCAGATAAGGGCTTTTTGACATTGACCGCGACCAATATTGCAGATGCACAAACGTCTTGCAATTCCGGCCGAACGAAAGAAGATATCTGCTCAAAACTTTCTGTGCAGGTGCAGACAGTGGCACCCGACATGCCTGCGTTGTTGTTTTCCGCCGGGCACTCTTTGGGCCGGCGCAGCACGCAGAAACACCTAGATTGAAGATAAGCGCCTTTTTGTCATTGACCGCGACCTACATTGAAGATGCACAATCTTCTTTCAATTCCGGCCGAACGGAAGGAGATATCTGCTCAAAACTTTCTGTGCAGGTGCAGACAGTGGCACCCGACATGCCTGCGTTGTCGTTTTCCGCCAGGCACTCTTTGGGCCGGCGCAGCACGCAGAAACACCTAGATTGAAGATAAGCGCCTTTTGCCATTCACCGCGACGAACATAGAAGATGCACAAACTTCTTGCAATTCCGGCCGAATGGAAGGAGATATCTGCTCAAAACTTTCTGTGCAGGTGTAGACAATGGCACCCGACATGCCTGCGTTGTCGTTATCCGCCGGGTACTCTTTGGGCCGGAGCAGCACGCAGAAATTCCTAGATTGCAGATAAGGGCTTTTTGACATTGACCGCGACCAATATTAAAGATGCACAATCTTCTTGCAATTCCGGCCGAACGAAAGAAGATATCTGCTCAAAACTTTCTGTGCAGGTGCAGACAGTGGCACCCGACATGCCTGCCTTGTCGTTTTCCGCCGGGCACTCTTTGGGCCGGCGCAGCACGCAGAAACACCTAGATTGAAGATAAGCGCCTTTTGCCATTGACCGCGACGAACATAGAAGATGCACAAACGTCTTGCAATTCCGGCTGAATGGAAGGAGATATCTGCTCAAAACTTTCTGTGCAGGTGTAGACAGTGGCACCCGACATGCCTGCGTTGTCGTTTTCCGCCGGGCACTCTTTGGGCCGGAGCAGCACGCAGAAACACCTAGATTGCAGATAAGGGCTTTTTGACATTGACCGCGACCAATATTGCAGATGCACAAACGTCTTGCAATTCCGGCCGAACGAAAGAAGATATCTGCTCAAAACTTTCTGTGCAGGTGCAGACAGTGGCACCCGACATGCCTGCGTTGTTGTTTTCCGCCGGGCACTCTTTGGGCCGGCGCAGCACGCAGAAACAGCTAGATTGAAGATAAGCGCCTTTTTGTCATTGACCGCGACCTACATTGAAGATGCACAATCTTCTTGCAATTCCGGCCGAACGGAAGGAGATATCTGCTCAAAACTTTCTGTGCAGGTGCAGACAGTGGCACCCGACATGCCTGCGTTGTCGTTTTCCGCCGGGCACTCTTTGGGCCAGAGCAGCACGCAGAAATACCTAGATTGAAGATAAGCGCCTTTTGTCATTGACCGCGACGAACATAGAAGATGCACAAACTTCTTGCAATTCCGGCCGAATGGAAGGAGATATCTGCTCAAAACTTTCTGTGCAGGTGTAGACAGTGGCACCCGACATGCCTGCGTTGTCGTTTTCCACCGGGCACTCTTTGGGCCGGAGCAGCACGCAGAAACACCTAGATTGAAGATAAGCGCCTTTTGTCATTGACCGCGACGAACATAGAAGATGCACAAACTTCTTGCAATTCCGGCCGAATGGAAGGAGATATCTGCTCAAAACTTTCTGTGCAGGTGTAGACAGTGGCACCCGACATGCCTGCGTTGTCGTTTTCCGCCGGGCACTCTTTGGGCCGGAGCAGCACGCAGAAACACCTAGATTGAAGATAAGCGCCTTTTGCCATTGACCGCGACGAACATAGAAGATGCACAATCTTCTTTCAATTCCGGCAGAACGGAAGGAGATATCTGCTCAAACCTTTCTGTGCAGGTGCAGACAGTGGCACCCGACATGCCTGGGTTGTCGTTTTCCGCCGGGCACTCTTTGGGCCGGCGCAGCACGCAGAAACACCTAGATTGAAGATAAGCGCCTTTTTGTCATTGACCGCGACCTACATTGAAGATGCACAAACTTCTTTCAATTCCGGCCGAACGGAAGGAGATATCTGCTCAAAACTTTCTGTGCAGGTGCAGACAGTGGCACCCGACATGCCTGCGTTGTCGTTTTCCGCCGGACACTCTTTGGGCCGGCGCAGCACGCAGAAACACCTAGATTGAAGATAAGCGCCTTTTGCTATTGACCGCGACGAACATAGAAGATGCACAAACGTCTTGCAATTCCGGCCGAATGGAAGGAGATATCTGCTCAAAACTTTCTGTGCAGGTGTAGACAGTGGCACCCGACATGCCTGCGTTGTCGTTTTCCGCCGGGCACTCTTTGGGCCGGAGCAGCACGCAGAAACACCTAGATTGCAGATAAGGGCTTTTTGACATTGACCGCGACCAATATTGCAGATGCACAAACGTCTTGCAATTCCGGCCGAACGAAAGAAGATATCTGCTCAAAACTTTCTGTGCAGGTGCAGACAGTGGCACCCGACATGCCTGCGTTGTCGTTTTCCGCCGGGCACTCTTTGGGCCGGCGCAGCACGCAGAAACACCTAGATTGAAGATAAGCGCCTTTTGCCATTGACCGCGACGAACATAGAAGATGCACAATCTTCTTTCAATTCCGGCAGAACGGAAGGAGATATCTGCTCAAACCTTTCTGTGCAGGTGCAGACAGTGGCACCCGACATGCCTGGGTTGTCGTTTTCCGCCGGGCACTCTTTGGGCCGGCGCAGCACGCAGAAACACCTAGATTGAAGATAAGCGCCTTTTTGTCATTGACCGCGACCTACATTGAAGATGCACAATCTTCTTTCAATTCCGGCCGAACGGAAGGAGATATCTGCTCAAAACTTTCTGTGCAGGTGCAGACAGTGGCACCCGACATGCCTGCGTTGTCGTTTTCCGCCGGACACTCTTTGGGCCGGCGCAGCACGCAGAAACACCTAGATTGAAGATAAGCGCCTTTTGCCATTGACCGCGACGAACATAGAAGATGCACAAACGTCTTGCAATTCCGGCCGAATGGAAGGAGATATCTGCTCAAAACTTTCTGTGCAGGTGTAGACAGTGGCACCCGACATGCCTGCGTTGTCGTTTTCCGCCGGGCACTCTTTGGGCCGGAGCAGCACGCAGAAACACCTAGATTGCAGATAAGGGCTTTTTGACATTGACCTTGACCAATATTGCAGATGCACAAACGTCTTGCAATTCCGGCCGAACGAAAGAAGATATCTGCTCAAAACTTTCTGTGCAGGTGCAGACAGTGGCACCCGACATGCCTGCGTTGTCGTTTTCCGCCGGGCACTCTTTGGGCCGGCGCAGCACGCAGAAACACCTAGATTGAAGATAAGCGCCTTTTGCCATTGACCGCGACGAACATAGAAGATGCACAATCTTCTTTCAATTCCGGCAGAACGGAAGGAGATATCTGCTCAAACCTTTCTGTGCAGGTGCAGACAGTGGCACCCGACATGCCTGGGTTGTCGTTTTCCGCCGGGCACTCTTTGGGCCGGCGCAGCACGCAGAAACACCTAGATTGAAGATAAGCGCCTTTTGCCATTGACCGCGACGAACATAGAAGATGCACAAACGTCTTGCAATTCCGGCCGAATGGAAGGAGATATCTGCTCAAAACTTTCTGTGCAGGTGCAGACAGTGGCACCCGACATGCCTGCGTTGTCGTTTTCCGCCGGGCACTCTTTGGGCCGGAGCAGCACGCAGAAACACCTAGATTGAAGATGAGCGCCTTTTGTCATTGACCGCGACGAACATAGAAGATGCACAAACTTCTTGCAATTCCGGCCGAATGGAAGGAGATATCTGCTCAAAACTTTCTGTGCAGGTGCAGACAGTGGCACCCGACATGCCTGCGTTGTCGTTTTCCGCCGGGCACTCTTTGGGCCGGAGCAGCACGCAGAAACACCTAGATTGAAGATAAGCGCCTTTTGTCATTGACCGCGACGAACATAGAAGATGCACAAACTTCTTGCAATTCCGGCCGAATAGAAGGAGATATCTGCTCAAAACTTTCTGTGCAGGTGTAGACAGTGGCACCCGACATGCCTGCGTTGTCGTTTTCCGCCGGGCACTCTTTGGGCCGGAGCAGCACGCAGAAACACCTAGATTGAAGATAAGCGCCTTTTGCCATTGACCGCGACGAACATAGAAGATGCACAATCTTCTTTCAATTCCGGCAGAACGGAAGGAGATATCTGCTCAAACCTTTCTGTGCAGGTGCAGACAGTGGCACCCGACATGCCTGGGTTGTCGTTTTCCGCCGGGCACTCTTTGGGCCGGCGCAGCACGCAGAAACACCTAGATTGAAGATAAGCGCCTTTTTGTCATTGACCGCGACCTACATTGAAGATGCACAATCTTCTTTCAATTCCGGCCGAACGGAAGGAGATATCTGCTCAAAACTTTCTGTGCAGGTGCAGACAGTGGCACCCGACATGCATGCGTTGTCGTTTTCCGCCGGACACTCTTTGGGCCGGCGCAGCACGCAGAAACACCTAGATTGAAGATAAGCGCCTTTTGCCATTGACCGCGACGAACATAGAAGATGCACAAACGTCTTGCAATTCCGGCCGAATGGAAGGAGATATCTGCTCAAAACTTTCTGTGCAGGTGTAGACAGTGGCACCCGACATGCCTGCGTTGTCGTTTTCCGCCGGGCACTCTTTGGGCCGGAGCAGCACGCAGAAACACCTAGATTGCAGATAAGGGCTTTTTGACATTGACCGCGACCAATATTGCAGATGCACAAACGTCTTGCAATTCCGGCCGAACGAAAGAAGATATCTGCTCAAAACTTTCTGTGCAGGTGCAGATAGTGGCACCCGACATGCCTGCGTTGTCGTTTTCCGCCGGGCACTCTTTGGGCCGGCGCAGCACGCAGAAACACCTAGATTGAAGATAAGCGCCTTTTGCCATTGACCGCGACGAACATAGAAGATGCACAATCTTCTTTCAATTCCGGCAGAACGGAAGGAGATATCTGCTCAAACCTTTCTGTGCAGGTGCAGACAGTGGCACCCGACATGCCTGGGTTGTCGTTTTCCGCCGGGCACTCTTTGGGCCGGCGCAGCACGCAGAAACACCTAGATTGAAGATAAGCGTCTTTTTGTCATTGACCGCGACCTACATTGAAGATGCACAATCTTCTTTCAATTCCGGCCGAACGGAAGGAGATATCTGCTCAAAACTTTCTGTGCAGGTGCAGACAGTGGCACCTGACATGCCTGCGTTGTCGTTTTCCGCCGGGCACTCTTTGGGCCGGAGCAGCACGCAGAAACACCTAGATTGAAGATAAGCGCCTTTTGTCATTGACCGCGACGAACATAGAAGATGCACAAACTTCTTGCAATTCCGGCCGAATGGAAGGAGATATCTGCTCAAAACTTTCTGTGCAGGTGTAGACAGTGGCACCCGACATGCCTGCGTTGTCGTTTTCCGCCGGGCACTCTTTGGGCCGGAGCAGCACGCAGAAACACCTAGATTGCAGATAAGGGCTTTTTGACATTGACCGCGACCAATATTGAAGATGCACAAACGTCTTGCAATTCCGGCCGAACGAAAGAAGATATCTGCTCAACACTTTATGTGCAGGTGCAGACAGTGGCACCCGACATGCCTGCGTTGTCGTTTTCCGCCGGGCACTCTTTGGGCCGGCGCAGCACGCAGAAACACCTAGATTGAAGATAAGCGCCTTTTGCCATTGACCGCGATGAACATAGAAGATGCACAAACGTCTTGCAATTCCGGCCGAATGGAAGGAGATATCTGCTCAAAACTTTCTGTGCAGGTGTAGACAGTGGCACCCGACATGCCTGCGTTGTCGTTTTCCGCCGGGCACTCTTTGGGCCGGCGCAGCACGCAGAAACACCTAGATTGAAGATAAGCGCCTTTTTGTCATTGACCGCGACCTACATTGAAGATGCACAATCTTCTTTCAATTCCGGCCGAACGGAAGGAGATATCTGCTCAAAACTTTCTGTGCAGGTGCAGACAGTGGCACCCGACATGCCTGCGTTGTCGTTTTCCGCCGGGCACTCTTTGGGCCGGCGCAGCACGCAGAAACACCTAGATTGAAGATAAGCGCCTTTTGCCATTCACCGCGACGAACATAGAAGATGCACAAACTTCTTGCAATTCCGGCCGAATGGAAGGAGATATCTGCTCAAAACTTACTGTGCAGGTGTAGACAATGGCACCCGACATGCCTGCGTTGTCGTTATCCGCCGAGCACTCTTTGGGCCGGAGCAGCACGCAGAAACACCTAGATTGCAGATAAGGGCTTTTTGACATTGACCGCGACCAATATTGAAGATGCACAATCTTCTTGCAATTCCGGCCGAACGAAAGAAGATATCTGCTCAAAACTTTCTGTGCAGGTGCAGACAGTGGCACCCGACATGCCTGCGTTGTCGTTTTCCGCCGGGCACTCTTTGGGCCGGCGCAGCACGCAGAAACACCTAGATTGAAGATAAGCGCCTTTTTGTCATTGACCGCGACCTACATTGAAGATGCACAATCTTCTTTCAATTCCGGCCGAACGGAAGGAGATATCTGCTCAAAACTTTCTGTGCAGGTGCAGACAGTGGCACCCGACATGCCTGCGTTGTCGTTTTCCACCGGGCACTCTTTGGGCCGGCGCAGCACGCAGAAACACCTAGATTGAAGATAAGCGCCTTTTGCCATTGACCGCGACGAACATAGAAGATGCACAAACGTCTTGCAATTCCGGCTGAATGGAAGGAGATATCTGCTCAAAACTTTCTGTGCAGGTGTAGACAGTGGCACCCGACATGCCTGCGTTGTCATTTTCCGCCGGGCACTCTTTGGGCCGCAGCAGCACGCAGAAACACCTAGATTGCAGATAAGGGCTTTTTGACATTGACCGCGACCAATATTGCAGATGCACAAACGTCTTGCAATTCCGGCCGAACGAAAGAAGATATCTGCTCAAAACTTTCTGTGCAGGTGCAGACAGTGGCACCCGACATGCCTGCGTTGTCGTTTTCCGCCGGGCACTCTTTGGGCCGGCGCAGCACGCAGAAACACCTAGATTGAAGATAAGCGCCTTTTTGTCATTGACCGCGACCTACATTGAAGATGCACAATCTTCTTTCAATTCCGGCCGAACGGAAGGAGATATCTGCTCAAAACATTATGTGCAGGTGCAGACAGTGGCACCCGACATGCCTGCGTTGTCGTTTTCCGCCGGGCACTCTTTGGGCCGGAGCAGCACGCAGAAACACCTAGATTGAAGATAAGCGCCTTTTGCCATTGACCGCGACGAACATAGAAGATGCACAATCTTCTTTCAATTCCGGCAGAACGGAAGGAGATATCTGCTCAAACCTTTCTGTGCAGGTGCAGACAGTGGCACCCGACATGCCTGGGTTGTCGTTTTCCGCCGGGCACTCTTTGGGCCGGCGCAGCACGCAGAAACACCTAGATTGAAGATAAGCGCCTTTTTGTCATTGACCGCGACCTACATTGAAGATGCACAATCTTCTTTCAATTCCGGCCGAACGGAAGGAGATATCTGCTCAAAACTTTCTGTGCAGGTGCAGACAGTGGCACCCGACATGCCTGCGTTGTCGTTTTCCGCCGGACACTCTTTGGGCCGGCGCAGCACGCAGAAACACCTAGATTGAAGATAAGCGCCTTTTGCCATTGACCGCGACGAACATAGAAGATGCACAAACGTCTTGCAATTCCGGCCGAATGGAAGGAGATATCTGCTCAAAACTTTCTGTGCAGGTGTAGACAGTGGCACCCGACATGCCTGCGTTGTCGTTTTCCGCCGGGCACTCTTTGGGCCGGCGCAGCACGCAGAAACACCTAGATTGAAGATAAGCGCCTTTTGCCATTGACCGCGACGAACATAGAAGATGCACAAACGTCTTGCAATTCCGGCCGAATGGAAGGAGATATCTGCTCAAAACTTTCTGTGCAGGTGCAGACAGTGGCACCCGACATGCCTGCGTTGTCGTTTTCCGCCGGGCACTCTTTGGGCCGGAGCAGCACGCAGAAAAACCTAGATTGCAGATAAGGGCTTTTTGACATTGACCGCGACCAATATTGCAGATGCACAAACGTCTTGCAATTCCGGCCGAACGAAAGAAGATATCTGCTCAAAACTTTCTGTGCAGGTGCAGACAGTGGCACCCGACATGCCTGCGTTGTTGTTTTCCGCCGGGCACTCTTTGGGCCGGCGCAGCACGCAGAAACACCTAGATTGAAGATAAGCGCCTTTTTGTCATTGACCGCGACCTACATTGAAGATGCACAATCTTCTTTCAATTCCGGCCGAACGGAAGGAGATATCTGCTCAAAACATTATGTGCAGGTGCAGACAGTGGCACCCGACATGCCTGCGTTGTCGTTTTCCGCCGGGCACTCTTTGGGCCGGCGCAGCACGCAGAAACACCTAGATTGAAGATAAGCGCCTTTTTGTCATTGACCGCGACCTACATTGAAGATGCACAATCTTCTTTCAATTCCGGCCGAACGGAAGGAGATATCTGCTCAAAACTTTCTGTGCAGGTGCAGACAGTGGCACCCGACATTCCTGCGTTGTCGTTTTCCGCCGGGCATTCTTTGGGCCGGCGCAGCACGCAGAAACACCTAGATTGAAGATAAGCGCCTTTTTGTCATTGACCGCGACCTACATTGAAGATGCACAATCTTCTTTCAATTCCGGCCGAACGGAAGGAGATATCTGCTCAAAACTTTCTGTGCAGGTGCAGACAGTGGCACCCGACATGCCTGCGTTGTCGTTTTCCGCCGGGCACTCTTTGGGCCGGCGCAGCACGCAGAAACACCTAGATTGAAGATAAGCGCCTTTTGCCATTCACCGCGACGAACATAGAAGATGCACAAACTTCTTGCAATTCCGGCCGAATGGAAGGAGATATCTGCTCAAAACTTTCTGTGCAGGTGTAGACAATGGCACCCGACTTGCCTGCGTTGTCGTTATCCGCCGGGCACTCTTTGGGCCGGAGCAGCACGCAGAAATTCCTAGATTGCAGATAAGGGCTTTTTGACATTGACCGCGACCAATATTAAAGATGCACAATCTTCTTGCAATTCCGGCCGAACGAAAGAAGATATCTGCTCAAAACTTTCTGTGCAGGTGCAGACAGTGGCACCCGACATGCCTGCCTTGTCGTTTTCCGCCGGGCACTCTTTGGGCCGGCGCAGCACGCAGAAACACCTAGATTGAAGATAAGCGCCTTTTGCCATTGACCGCGACGAACATAGAAGATGCACAAACGTCTTGCAATTCCGGCTGAATGGAAGGAGATATCTGCTCAAAACTTTCTGTGCAGGTGTAGACAGTGGCACCCGACATGCCTGCGTTGTCGTTTTCCGCCGGGCACTCTTTGGGCCGGAGCAGCACGCAGAAACACCTAGATTGCAGATAAGGGCTTTTTGACATTGACCGCGACCAATATTGCAGATGCACAAACGTCTTGCAATTCCGGCCGAACGAAAGAAGATATCTGCTCAAAACTTTCTGTGCAGGTGCAGACAGTGGCACCCGACATGCCTGCGTTGTTGTTTTCCGCCGGGCACTCTTTGGGCCGGCGCAGCACGCAGAAACACCTAGATTGAAGATAAGCGCCTTTTTGTCATTGACCGCGACCTACATTGAAGATGCACAATCTTCTTTCAATTCCGGCCGAACGGAAGGAGATATCTGCTCAAAACATTATGTGCAGGTGCAGACAGTGGCACCCGACATGCCTGCGTTGTCGTTTTCCGCCGGGCACTCTTTGGGCCGGCGCAGCACGCAGAAACAGCTAGATTGAAGATAAGCGCCTTTTTGTCATTGACCGCGACCTACATTGAAGATGCACAATCTTCTTTCAATTCCGGCCGAACGGAAGGAGATATCTGCTCAAAACTTTCTGTGCAGGTGCAGACAGTGGCACCCGACATGCCTGCGTTGTCGTTTTCCGCCGGGCACTCTTTGGGCCAGAGCAGCACGCAGAAATACCTAGATTGAAGATAAGCGCCTTTTGTCATTGACCGCGACGAACATAGAAGATGCACAAACTTCTTGCAATTCCAGCCGAATGGAAGGAGATATCTGCTCAAAACTTTCTGTGCAGGTGTAGACAGTGGCACCCGACATGCCTGCGTTGTCGTTTTCCGCCGGGCACTCTTTGGGCCGGAGCAGCTCGCAGAAACACCTAGATTGAAGATAAGCGCCTTTTGCCATTGACCGCGACGAACATAGAAGATGCACAATCTTCTTTCAATTCCGGCAGAACGGAAGGAGATATCTGCTCAAACCTTTCTGTGCAGGTGCAGACAGTGGCACCCGACATGCCTGCGTTGTCGTTTTCCGCCGGGCAATCTTTGGGCCGGCGCAGCACGCAGAAACACCTAGATTGAAGATAAGCGCCTTTTTGTCATTGACCGCGACCTACATTGAAGATGCACAATCTTCTTTCAATTCCGGCCGAACGGAAGGAGATATCTGCTCAAAACATTCTGTGCAGGTGCAGACAGTGGCACCCGACATGCCTGGGTTGTCGTTTTCCGCCGGGCACTCTTTGGGCCGGCGCAGCACGCAGAAACACCTAGATTGAAGATAAGCGTCTTTTTGTCATTGACCGCGACCTACATTGAAGATGCACAATCTTCTTTCAATTCCGGCCGAACGGAAGGAGATATCTGCTCAAAACTTTCTGTGCAGGTGCAGACAGTGGCACCTGACATGCCTGCGTTGTCGTTTTCCGCCGGGCACTCTTTGGGCCGGAGCAGCACGCAGAAACACCTAGATTGAAGATAAGCGCCTTTTGTCATTGACCGCGACGAACATAGAAGATGCACAAACTTCTTGCAATTCCGGCCGAATGGAAGGAGATATCTGCTCAAAACTTTCTGTGCAGGTGTAGACAGTGGCACCCGACATGCCTGCGTTGTCGTTTTCCGCCGGGCACTCTTTGGGCCGGAGCAGCACGCAGAAACACCTAGATTGCAGATAAGGGCTTTTTGACATTGACCGCGACCAATATTGAAGATGCACAAACGTCTTGCAATTCCGGCCGAACGAAAGAAGATATCTGCTCAACACTTTATGTGCAGGTGCAGACAGTGGCACCCGACATGCCTGCGTTGTCGTTTTCCGCCGGGCACTCTTTGGGCCGGCGCAGCACGCAGAAACACCTAGATTGAAGATAAGCGCCTTTTGCCATTGACCGCGATGAACATAGAAGATGCACAAACGTCTTGCAATTCCGGCCGAATGGAAGGAGATATCTGCTCAAAACTTTCTGTGCAGGTGTAGACAGTGGCACCCGACATGCCTGCGTTGTCGTTTTCCGCCGGGCACTCTTTGGGCCGGCGCAGCACGCAGAAACACCTAGATTGAAGATAAGCGCCTTTTTGTCATTGACCGCGACCTACATTGAAGATGCACAATCTTCTTTCAATTCCGGCCGAACGGAAGGAGATATCTGCTCAAAACTTTCTGTGCAGGTGCAGACAGTGGCACCCGACATGCCTGCGTTGTCGTTTTCCGCCGGGCACTCTTTGGGCCGGCGCAGCACGCAGAAACACCTAGATTGAAGATAAGCGCCTTTTGCCATTCACCGCGACGAACATAGAAGATGCACAAACTTCTTGCAATTCCGGCCGAATGGAAGGAGATATCTGCTCAAAACTTACTGTGCAGGTGTAGACAATGGCACCCGACATGCCTGCGTTGTCGTTATCCGCCGAGCACTCTTTGGGCCGGAGCAGCACGCAGAAACACCTAGATTGCAGATAAGGGCTTTTTGACATTGACCGCGACCAATATTGAAGATGCACAATCTTCTTGCAATTCCGGCCGAACGAAAGAAGATATCTGCTCAAAACTTTCTGTGCAGGTGCAGACAGTGGCACCCGACATGCCTGCGTTGTCGTTTTCCGCCGGGCACTCTTTGGGCCGGCGCAGCACGCAGAAACACCTAGATTGAAGATAAGCGCCTTTTTGTCATTGACCGCGACCTACATTGAAGATGCACAATCTTCTTTCAATTCCGGCCGAACGGAAGGAGATATCTGCTCAAAACTTTCTGTGCAGGTGCAGACAGTGGCACCCGACATGCCTGCGTTGTCGTTTTCCACCGGGCACTCTTTGGGCCGGCGCAGCACGCAGAAACACCTAGATTGAAGATAAGCGCCTTTTGCCATTGACCGCGACGAACATAGAAGATGCACAAACGTCTTGCAATTCCGGCTGAATGGAAGGAGATATCTGCTCAAAACTTTCTGTGCAGGTGTAGACAGTGGCACCCGACATGCCTGCGTTGTCATTTTCCGCCGGGCACTCTTTGGGCCGCAGCAGCACGCAGAAACACCTAGATTGCAGATAAGGGCTTTTTGACATTGACCGCGACCAATATTGCAGATGCACAAACGTCTTGCAATTCCGGCCGAACGAAAGAAGATATCTGCTCAAAACTTTCTGTGCAGGTGCAGACAGTGGCACCCGACATGCCTGCGTTGTCGTTTTCCGCCGGGCACTCTTTGGGCCGGCGCAGCACGCAGAAACACCTAGATTGAAGATAAGCGCCTTTTTGTCATTGACCGCGACCTACATTGAAGATGCACAATCTTCTTTCAATTCCGGCCGAACGGAAGGAGATATCTGCTCAAAACATTATGTGCAGGTGCAGACAGTGGCACCCGACATGCCTGCGTTGTCGTTTTCCGCCGGGCACTCTTTGGGCCGGAGCAGCACGCAGAAACACCTAGATTGAAGATAAGCGCCTTTTGCCATTGACCGCGACGAACATAGAAGATGCACAATCTTCTTTCAATTCCGGCAGAACGGAAGGAGATATCTGCTCAAACCTTTCTGTGCAGGTGCAGACAGTGGCACCCGACATGCCTGGGTTGTCGTTTTCCGCCGGGCACTCTTTGGGCCGGCGCAGCACGCAGAAACACCTAGATTGAAGATAAGCGCCTTTTTGTCATTGACCGCGACCTACATTGAAGATGCACAATCTTCTTTCAATTCCGGCCGAACGGAAGGAGATATCTGCTCAAAACTTTCTGTGCAGGTGCAGACAGTGGCACCCGACATGCCTGCGTTGTCGTTTTCCGCCGGACACTCTTTGGGCCGGCGCAGCACGCAGAAACACCTAGATTGAAGATAAGCGCCTTTTGCCATTGACCGCGACGAACATAGAAGATGCACAAACGTCTTGCAATTCCGGCCGAATGGAAGGAGATATCTGCTCAAAACTTTCTGTGCAGGTGTAGACAGTGGCACCCGACATGCCTGCGTTGTCGTTTTCCGCCGGGCACTCTTTGGGCCGGCGCAGCACGCAGAAACACCTAGATTGAAGATAAGCGCCTTTTGCCATTGACCGCGACGAACATAGAAGATGCACAAACGTCTTGCAATTCCGGCCGAATGGAAGGAGATATCTGCTCAAAACTTTCTGTGCAGGTGCAGACAGTGGCACCCGACATGCCTGCGTTGTCGTTTTCCGCCGGGCACTCTTTGGGCCGGAGCAGCACGCAGAAAAACCTAGATTGCAGATAAGGGCTTTTTGACATTGACCGCGACCAATATTGCAGATGCACAAACGTCTTGCAATTCCGGCCGAACGAAAGAAGATATCTGCTCAAAACTTTCTGTGCAGGTGCAGACAGTGGCACCCGACATGCCTGCGTTGTTGTTTTCCGCCGGGCACTCTTTGGGCCGGCGCAGCACGCAGAAACACCTAGATTGAAGATAAGCGCCTTTTTGTCATTGACCGCGACCTACATTGAAGATGCACAATCTTCTTTCAATTCCGGCCGAACGGAAGGAGATATCTGCTCAAAACATTATGTGCAGGTGCAGACAGTGGCACCCGACATGCCTGCGTTGTCGTTTTCCGCCGGGCACTCTTTGGGCCGGCGCAGCACGCAGAAACACCTAGATTGAAGATAAGCGCCTTTTTGTCATTGACCGCGACCTACATTGAAGATGCACAATCTTCTTTCAATTCCGGCCGAACGGAAGGAGATATCTGCTCAAAACTTTCTGTGCAGGTGCAGACAGTGGCACCCGACATTCCTGCGTTGTCGTTTTCCGCCGGGCATTCTTTGGGCCGGCGCAGCACGCAGAAACACCTAGATTGAAGATAAGCGCCTTTTTGTCATTGACCGCGACCTACATTGAAGATGCACAATCTTCTTTCAATTCCGGCCGAACGGAAGGAGATATCTGCTCAAAACTTTCTGTGCAGGTGCAGACAGTGGCACCCGACATGCCTGCGTTGTCGTTTTCCGCCGGGCACTCTTTGGGCCGGCGCAGCACGCAGAAACACCTAGATTGAAGATAAGCGCCTTTTGCCATTCACCGCGACGAACATAGAAGATGCACAAACTTCTTGCAATTCCGGCCGAATGGAAGGAGATATCTGCTCAAAACTTTCTGTGCAGGTGTAGACAATGGCACCCGACTTGCCTGCGTTGTCGTTATCCGCCGGGCACTCTTTGGGCCGGAGCAGCACGCAGAAATTCCTAGATTGCAGATAAGGGCTTTTTGACATTGACCGCGACCAATATTAAAGATGCACAATCTTCTTGCAATTCCGGCCGAACGAAAGAAGATATCTGCTCAAAACTTTCTGTGCAGGTGCAGACAGTGGCACCCGACATGCCTGCCTTGTCGTTTTCCGCCGGGCACTCTTTGGGCCGGCGCAGCACGCAGAAACACCTAGATTGAAGATAAGCGCCTTTTGCCATTGACCGCGACGAACATAGAAGATGCACAAACGTCTTGCAATTCCGGCTGAATGGAAGGAGATATCTGCTCAAAACTTTCTGTGCAGGTGTAGACAGTGGCACCCGACATGCCTGCGTTGTCGTTTTCCGCCGGGCACTCTTTGGGCCGGAGCAGCACGCAGAAACACCTAGATTGCAGATAAGGGCTTTTTGACATTGACCGCGACCAATATTGCAGATGCACAAACGTCTTGCAATTCCGGCCGAACGAAAGAAGATATCTGCTCAAAACTTTCTGTGCAGGTGCAGACAGTGGCACCCGACATGCCTGCGTTGTTGTTTTCCGCCGGGCACTCTTTGGGCCGGCGCAGCACGCAGAAACACCTAGATTGAAGATAAGCGCCTTTTTGTCATTGACCGCGACCTACATTGAAGATGCACAATCTTCTTTCAATTCCGGCCGAACGGAAGGAGATATCTGCTCAAAACATTATGTGCAGGTGCAGACAGTGGCACCCGACATGCCTGCGTTGTCGTTTTCCGCCGGGCACTCTTTGGGCCGGCGCAGCACGCAGAAACAGCTAGATTGAAGATAAGCGCCTTTTTGTCATTGACCGCGACCTACATTGAAGATGCACAATCTTCTTTCAATTCCGGCCGAACGGAAGGAGATATCTGCTCAAAACTTTCTGTGCAGGTGCAGACAGTGGCACCCGACATGCCTGCGTTGTCGTTTTCCGCCGGGCACTCTTTGGGCCAGAGCAGCACGCAGAAATACCTAGATTGAAGATAAGCGCCTTTTGTCATTGACCGCGACGAACATAGAAGATGCACAAACTTCTTGCAATTCCAGCCGAATGGAAGGAGATATCTGCTCAAAACTTTCTGTGCAGGTGTAGACAGTGGCACCCGACATGCCTGCGTTGTCGTTTTCCGCCGGGCACTCTTTGGGCCGGAGCAGCACGCAGAAACACCTAGATTGAAGATAAGCGCCTTTTGTCATTGACCGCGACGAACATAGAAGATGCACAAACTTCTTGCAATTCCGGCCGAATGGAAGGAGATATCTGCTCAAAACTTTCTGTGCAGGTGTAGACAGTGGCACCCGACATGCCTGCGTTGTCGTTTTCCGCCGGGCACTCTTTGGGCCGGAGCAGCACGCAGAAACACCTAGATTGAAGATAAGCGCCTTTTGCCATTGACCGCGACGAACATAGAAGATGCACAATCTTCTTTCAATTCCGGCAGAACGGAAGGAGATATCTGCTCAAACCTTTCTGTGCAGGTGCAGACAGTGGCACCCGACATGCCTGGGTTGTCGTTTTCCGCCGGGCACTCTTTGGGCCGGCGCAGCACGCAGAAACACCTAGATTGAAGATAAGCGCCTTTTTGTCATTGACCGCGACCTACATTGAAGATGCACACACTTCTTTCAATTCCGGCCGAACGGAAGGAGATATCTGCTCAAAACTTTCTGTGCAGGTGCAGACAGTGGCACCCGACATGCCTGCGTTGTCGTTTTCCGACGGACACTCTTTGGGCCGGCGCAGCACGCAGAAACACCTAGATTGCAGATAAGGGCTTTTTGACATTGACCGCGACCAATATTGCAGATGCACAAACGTCTTGCAATTCCGGCCGAACGAAAGAAGATATCTGCTCAAAACTTTCTGTGCAGGTGCAGACAGTGGCACCCGACATGCCTGCGTTGTCGTTTTCCGCCGGGCACTCTTTGGGCCGGCGCAGCACGCAGAAACACCTAGATTGAAGATAAGCGCCTTTTGCCATTGACCGCGACGAACATAGAAGATGCACAATCTTCTTTCAATTCCGGCAGAACGGAAGGAGATATCTGCTCAAACCTTTCTGTGCAGGTGCAGACAGTGGCACCCGACATGCCTGGGTTGTCGTTTTCCGCCGGGCACTCTTTGGGCCGGCGCAGCACGCAGAAACACCTAGATTGCAGATAAGGGCTTTTTGACATTGACCGCGACCAATATTGCAGATGCACAAACGTCTTGCAATTCCGGCCGAACGAAAGAAGATATCTGCTCAAAACTTTCTGTGCAGGTGCAGACAGTGGCACCCGACATGCCTGCGTTGTCGTTTTCCGCCGGGCACTCTTTGGGCCGGCGCAGCACGCAGAAACACCTAGATTGAAGATAAGCGCCTTTTGCCATTGACCGCGACGAACATAGAAGATGCACAATCTTCTTTCAATTCCGGCAGAACGGAAGGAGATATCTGCTCAAACCTTTCTGTGCAGGTGCAGACAGTGGCACCCGACATGCCTGGGTTGTCGTTTTCCGCCGGGCACTCTTTGGGCCGGCGCAGCACGCAGAAACACCTAGATTGAAGATAAGCGCCTTTTTGTCATTGACCGCGACCTACATTGAAGATGCACAATCTTCTTTCAATTCCGGCCGAACGGATGGAGATATCTGCTCAAAACTTTCTGTGCAGGTGCAGACAGTGGCACCCGACATGCCTGCGTTGTCGTTTTCCGCCGGACACTCTTTGGGCCGGTGCAGCACGCAGAAACACCTAGATTGAAGATAAGCGCCTTTTGCCATTGACCGCGACGAACATAGAAGATGCACAAACGTCTTGCAATTCCGGCCGAATGGAAGGAGATATCTGCTCAAAACTTTCTGTGCAGGTGTAGACAGTGGCACCCGACATGCCTGCGTTGTCGTTTTCCGCCGGGCACTCTTTGGGCCGGAGCAGCACGCAGAAACACCTAGATTGCAGATAAGGGCTTTTTGACATTGACCGCGACCAATATTGCAGATGCACAAACGTCTTGCAATTCCGGCCGAACGAAAGAAGATATCTGCTCAAAACTTTCTGTGCAGGTGCAGACAGTGGCACCCGACATGCCTGCGTTGTCGTTTTCCGCCGGGCACTCTTTGGGCCGGCGCAGCACGCAGAAACACCTAGATTGAAGATAAGCGCCTTTTTGTCATTGACCGCGACCTACATTGAAGATGCACAATCTTCTTTCAATTCCGGCCGAACGGAAGGAGATATCTGCTCAAAACTTTCTGTGCAGGTGCAGACAGTGGCACCCGACATGCCTGCGTTGTCGTTTTCCGCCGGGCACTCTTTGGGCCGGCGCAGCACGCAGAAACACCTAGATTGAAGATAAGCGCCTTTTGCCATTCACCGCGACGAACATAGAAGATGCACAAACGTCTTGCAATTCCGGCTGAATGGAAGGAGATATCTGCTCAAAACTTTCTGTGCAGGTGTAGACAGTGGCACCCGACATGCCTGCGTTGTCGTTTTCCGCCGGGCACTCTTTGGGCCGGAGTAGCACGCAGAAACACCTAGATTGCAGATAAGGGCTTTTTGACATTGACCGCGACCAATATTGCAGATGCACAAACGTCTTGCAATTCCGGCCGAACGAAAGAAGATATCTGCTCAAAACTTTCTGTGCAGGTGCAGACAGTGGCACCCGACATGCCTGCGTTGTTGTTTTCCGCCGGGCACTCTTTGGGCCGGCGCAGCACGCAGAAACACCTAGATTGAAGATAAGCGCCTTTTTGTCATTGACCGCGACCTACATTGAAGATGCACAATCTTCTTTCAATTCCGGCCGAACGGAAGGAGATATCTGCTCAAAACATTATGTGCAGGTGCAGACAGTGGCACCCGACATGCCTGCGTTGTCGTTTTTCGCCGGGCACTCTTTGGGCAGGCGCAGCACGCAGAAACAGCTAGATTGAAGATAAGCGCCTTTTTGTCATTGACCGCGACCTACATTGAAGATGCACAATCTTCTTTCAATTCCGGCCGAACGGAAGGAGATATCTGCTCAAAACTTTCTGTGCAGGTGCAGACAGTGGCACCCGACATGCCTGCGTTGTCGTTTTCCGCCGGGCACTCTTTGGGCCGTCGCAGCACGCAGAAACACCTAGATTGAAGATAAGCGCCTTTTGCCATTCACCGCGACGAACATAGAAGATGCACAAACTTCTTGCAATTCCGGCCGAATGGAAGGAGATATCTGCTCAAAACTTTCTGTGCAGGTGCAGACAGTGGCACCCGACATGCCTGCGTTGTCGTTTTCCGCCGGGCACTCTTTGGGCCGGAGCAGCACGCAGAAACACCTAGATTGAAGATAAGCGCCTTTTGTCATTGACCGCGACGAACATAGAAGATGCACAATCTTCTTTCAATTCCGGCAGAATGGAAGGAGATATCTGCTCAAACCTTTCTGTGCAGGTGCAGACAGTGGCACCCGACATGCCTGCGTTGTCGTTTTCCGCCGGGCACTCTTTGGGCCGGAGCAGCACGCAGAAACACCTAGATTGAAGATAAGCGCCTTTTGCCATTGACCGCGACGAACTTAGAAGATGCACAATCTTCTTTCAATTCCGGCAGAATGGAAGGAGATATCTGCTCAAACCTTTCTGTGCAGGTGCAGACAGTGGCACCCGACATGCCTGGGTTGTCGTTTTCCGCCGGGCACTCTTTGGGCCGGCGCAGCACGCAGAAACACCTAGATTGAAGATAAGCGCCTTTTGCCATTGACCGCGACGAACATAGAAGATGCACAATCTTCTTTCAATTCCGGCAGAACGGAAGGAGATATCTGCTCAAACCTTTCTGTGCAGGTGCAGACAGTGGCACCCGACATGCCTGGGTTGTCGTTTTCCGCCGGGCACTCTTTGGGCCGGCGCAGCACGCAGAAACACCTAGATTGAAGATAAGCGCCTTTTTGTCATTGACCGCGACCTACATTGAAGATGCACACACTTCTTTCAATTCCGGCCGAACGGAAGGAGATATCTGCTCAAAACTTTCTGTGCAGGTGCAGACAGTGGCACCCGACATGCCTGCGTTGTCGTTTTCCGACGGACACTCTTTGGGCCGGCGCAGCACGCAGAAACACCTAGATTGCAGATAAGGGCTTTTTGACATTGACCGCGACCAATATTGCAGATGCACAAACGTCTTGCAATTCCGGCCGAACGAAAGAAGATATCTGCTCAAAACTTTCTGTGCAGGTGCAGACAGTGGCACCCGACATGCCTGCGTTGTCGTTTTCCGCCGGGCACTCTTTGGGCCGGCGCAGCACGCAGAAACACCTAGATTGAAGATAAGCGCCTTTTGCCATTGACCGCGACGAACATAGAAGATGCACAATCTTCTTTCAATTCCGGCAGAACGGAAGGAGATATCTGCTCAAACCTTTCTGTGCAGGTGCAGACAGTGGCACCCGACATGCCTGGGTTGTCGTTTTCCGCCGGGCACTCTTTGGGCCGGCGCAGCACGCAGAAACACCTAGATTGCAGATAAGGGCTTTTTGACATTGACCGCGACCAATATTGCAGATGCACAAACGTCTTGCAATTCCGGCCGAACGAAAGAAGATATCTGCTCAAAACTTTCTGTGCAGGTGCAGACAGTGGCACCCGACATGCCTGCGTTGTCGTTTTCCGCCGGGCACTCTTTGGGCCGGCGCAGCACGCAGAAACACCTAGATTGAAGATAAGCGCCTTTTGCCATTGACCGCGACGAACATAGAAGATGCACAATCTTCTTTCAATTCCGGCAGAACGGAAGGAGATATCTGCTCAAACCTTTCTGTGCAGGTGCAGACAGTGGCACCCGACATGCCTGGGTTGTCGTTTTCCGCCGGGCACTCTTTGGGCCGGCGCAGCACGCAGAAACACCTAGATTGAAGATAAGCGCCTTTTTGTCATTGACCGCGACCTACATTGAAGATGCACAATCTTCTTTCAATTCCGGCCGAACGGATGGAGATATCTGCTCAAAACTTTCTGTGCAGGTGCAGACAGTGGCACCCGACATGCCTGCGTTGTCGTTTTCCGCCGGACACTCTTTGGGCCGGTGCAGCACGCAGAAACACCTAGATTGAAGATAAGCGCCTTTTGCCATTGACCGCGACGAACATAGAAGATGCACAAACGTCTTGCAATTCCGGCCGAATGGAAGGAGATATCTGCTCAAAACTTTCTGTGCAGGTGTAGACAGTGGCACCCGACATGCCTGCGTTGTCGTTTTCCGCCGGGCACTCTTTGGGCCGGAGCAGCACGCAGAAACACCTAGATTGCAGATAAGGGCTTTTTGACATTGACCGCGACCAATATTGCAGATGCACAAACGTCTTGCAATTCCGGCCGAACGAAAGAAGATATCTGCTCAAAACTTTCTGTGCAGGTGCAGACAGTGGCACCCGACATGCCTGCGTTGTCGTTTTCCGCCGGGCACTCTTTGGGCCGGCGCAGCACGCAGAAACACCTAGATTGAAGATAAGCGCCTTTTTGTCATTGACCGCGACCTACATTGAAGATGCACAATCTTCTTTCAATTCCGGCCGAACGGAAGGAGATATCTGCTCAAAACTTTCTGTGCAGGTGCAGACAGTGGCACCCGACATGCCTGCGTTGTCGTTTTCCGCCGGGCACTCTTTGGGCCGGCGCAGCACGCAGAAACACCTAGATTGAAGATAAGCGCCTTTTGCCATTCACCGCGACGAACATAGAAGATGCACAAACGTCTTGCAATTCCGGCTGAATGGAAGGAGATATCTGCTCAAAACTTTCTGTGCAGGTGTAGACAGTGGCACCCGACATGCCTGCGTTGTCGTTTTCCGCCGGGCACTCTTTGGGCCGGAGTAGCACGCAGAAACACCTAGATTGCAGATAAGGGCTTTTTGACATTGACCGCGACCAATATTGCAGATGCACAAACGTCTTGCAATTCCGGCCGAACGAAAGAAGATATCTGCTCAAAACTTTCTGTGCAGGTGCAGACAGTGGCACCCGACATGCCTGCGTTGTTGTTTTCCGCCGGGCACTCTTTGGGCCGGCGCAGCACGCAGAAACACCTAGATTGAAGATAAGCGCCTTTTTGTCATTGACCGCGACCTACATTGAAGATGCACAATCTTCTTTCAATTCCGGCCGAACGGAAGGAGATATCTGCTCAAAACATTATGTGCAGGTGCAGACAGTGGCACCCGACATGCCTGCGTTGTCGTTTTTCGCCGGGCACTCTTTGGGCAGGCGCAGCACGCAGAAACAGCTAGATTGAAGATAAGCGCCTTTTTGTCATTGACCGCGACCTACATTGAAGATGCACAATCTTCTTTCAATTCCGGCCGAACGGAAGGAGATATCTGCTCAAAACTTTCTGTGCAGGTGCAGACAGTGGCACCCGACATGCCTGCGTTGTCGTTTTCCGCCGGGCACTCTTTGGGCCGTCGCAGCACGCAGAAACACCTAGATTGAAGATAAGCGCCTTTTGCCATTCACCGCGACGAACATAGAAGATGCACAAACTTCTTGCAATTCCGGCCGAATGGAAGGAGATATCTGCTCAAAACTTTCTGTGCAGGTGCAGACAGTGGCACCCGACATGCCTGCGTTGTCGTTTTCCGCCGGGCACTCTTTGGGCCGGAGCAGCACGCAGAAACACCTAGATTGAAGATAAGCGCCTTTTGTCATTGACCGCGACGAACATAGAAGATGCACAATCTTCTTTCAATTCCGGCAGAATGGAAGGAGATATCTGCTCAAACCTTTCTGTGCAGGTGCAGACAGTGGCACCCGACATGCCTGCGTTGTCGTTTTCCGCCGGGCACTCTTTGGGCCGGAGCAGCACGCAGAAACACCTAGATTGAAGATAAGCGCCTTTTGCCATTGACCGCGACGAACTTAGAAGATGCACAATCTTCTTTCAATTCCGGCAGAATGGAAGGAGATATCTGCTCAAACCTTTCTGTGCAGGTGCAGACAGTGGCACCCGACATGCCTGGGTTGTCGTTTTCCGCCGGGCACTCTTTGGGCCGGCGCAGCACGCAGAAACACCTAGATTGAAGATAAGCGCCTTTTTGTCATTGACCGCGACCTACATTGAAGATGCACAATCTTCTTTCAATTCCGGCCGAACGGAAGGAGATATCTGCTCAAAACTTTCTGTGCAGGTGTAGACAATGGCACCCGACATGCCTGCGTTGTCGTTTTCCGCCGGGCACTCTTTGGGCCGACGCAGCACGCAGAAACACCTAGATTGAAGATAAGCGCCTTTTTGTCATTGACCGCGACCTACATTGAAGATGCACAATCTTCTTTCAATTCCGGCCGAACGGAAGGAGATATCTGCTCAAAACTTTCTGTGCAGGTGCAGACAGTGGCACCCGACATGCCTGCGTTGTCGTTTTCCACCGGGCACTCTTTGGGCCGGCGCAGCACGCAGAAACACCTAGATTGAAGATAAGCGCCTTTTGCCATTGACCGCGACGAACATAGAAGATGCACAAACGTCTTGCAATTCCGGCTGAATGGAAGGAGATATCTGCTCAAAACTTTCTGTGCAGGTGTAGACAGTGGCACCCGACATGCCTGCGTTGTCGTTTTCCGCCGGGCACTCTTTGGGCCGGAGCAGCACGCAGAAACACCTAGATTGCAGATAAGGGCTTTTTGACATTGACCGCGACCAATATTGCAGATGCACAAACGTCTTGCAATTCCGGCCGAACGAAAGAAGATATCTGCTCAAAACTTTCTGTGCAGGTGCAGACAGTGGCACCCGACATGCCTGCGTTGACGTTTTCCGCCGGGCACTCTTTGGGCCGGCGCAGCACGCAGAAACACCTAGATTGAAGATAAGCGCCTTTTTGTCATTGACCGCGACCTACATTGAAGATGCACAATCTTCTTTCAATTCCGGCCGAACGGAAGGAGATATCTGCTCAAAACATTATGTGCAGGTGCAGACAGTGGCACCCGACATGCCTGCGTTGTCGTTTTCCGCCGGGCACTCTTTGGGCCGGAGCAGCACGCAGAAACACCTAGATTGAAGATAAGCGCCTTTTGTCATTGACCGCGACGAACATAGAAGATGCACAAACTTCTTGCAATTCCGGCCGAATGGAAGGAGATATCTGCTCAAAACTTTCTGTGCAGTTGTAGACAGTGGCACCCGACATGCCTGCGTTGTCGTTTTCCGCCGGGCACTCTTTGGGCCGGAGCAGCACGCAGAAACACCTAGATTGAAGATAAGCGCCTTTTGCCATTGACCGCGACGAACATAGAAGATGCACAATCTTCTTTCAATTCCGGCAGAACGGAAGGAGATATCTGCTCAAACCTTTCTGTGCAGGTGCAGACAGTGGCACCCGACATGCCTGGGTTGTCGTTTTCCGCCGGGCACTCTTTGGGCCGGCGCAGCACGCAGAAACACCTAGATTGAAGATAAGCGCCTTTTTGTCATTGACCGCGACCTACATTGAAGATGCACAATCTTCTTTCAATTCCGGCCGAATGGAAGGAGATATCTGCTCAAAACTTTCTGTGCAGGTGCAGACAGTGGCACCCGACATGCATGCGTTGTCGTTTTCCGCCGGACACTCTTTGGGCCGGCGCAGCACGCAGAAACACCTAGATTGAAGATAAGCGCCTTTTGCCATTGACCGCGACGAACATAGAAGATGCACAAACGTCTTGCAATTCCGGCCGAATGGAAGGAGATATCTGCTCAAAACTTTCTGTGCAGGTGTAGACAGTGGCACCCGACATGCCTGCGTTGTCGTTTTCCGCCGGGCACTCTTTGGGCCGGAGCAGCACGCAGAAACACCTAGATTGCAGATAAGGGCTTTTTGACATTGACCGCGACCAATATTGCAGATGCACAAACGTCTTGCAATTCCGGCCGAACGAAAGAAGATATCTGCTCAAAACTTTCTGTGCAGGTGCAGACAGTGGCACCCGACATGCCTGCGTTGTTGTTTTCCGCCGGGCACTCTTTGGGCCGGCGCAGCACGCAGAAACACCTAGATTGAAGATAAGCGCCTTTTTGTCATTGACCGCGACCTACATTGAAGATGCACAATCTTCTTTCAATTCCGGCCGAACGGAAGGAGATATCTGCTCAAAACTTTCTGTGCAGGTGCAGACAGTGGCACCCGACATGCCTGCGTTGTCGTTTTCCACCGGGCACTCTTTGGGCCGGCGCAGCACGCAGAAACACCTAGATTGAAGATAAGCGCCTTTTGCCATTGACCGCGACGAACATAGAAGATGCACAAACGTCTTGCAATTCCGGCTGAATGGAAGGAGATATCTGCTCAAAACTTTCTGTGCAGGTGTAGACAGTGGCACCCGACATGCCTGCGTTGTCGTTTTCCGCCGGGCACTCTTTGGGCCGGAGCAGCACGCAGAAACACCTAGATTGCAGATAAGGGCTTTTTGACATTGACCGCGACCAATATTGCAGATGCACAAACGTCTTGCAATTCCGGCCGAACGAAAGAAGATATCTGCTCAAAACTTTCTGTGCAGGTGCAGACAGTGGCACCCGACATGCCTGCGTTGTCGTTTTCCGCCGGGCACTCTTTGGGCCGGCGCAGCACGCAGAAACACCTAGATTGAAGATAAGCGCCTTTTGCCATTGACCGCGATGAACATAGAAGATGCACAAACGTCTTGCAATTCCGGCCGAATGGAAGGAGATATCTGCTCAAAACTTTCTGTGCAGGTGTAGACAGTGGCACCCGACATGCCTGCGTTGTCGTTTTCCGCCGGGCACTCTTTGGGCCGGCGCAGCACGCAGAAACACCTAGATTGAAGATAAGCGCCTTTTTGTCATTGACCGCGACCTACATTGAAGATGCACAATCTTCTTTCAATTCCGGCCGAACGGAAGGAGATATCTGCTCAAAACTTTCTGTGCAGGTGCAGACAGTGGCACCCGACATGCCTGCGTTGTCGTTTTCCGCCGGGCACTCTTTGGGCCGGCGCAGCACGCAGAAACACCTAGATTGAAGATAAGCGCCTTTTTGTCATTGACCGCGACCTACATTGAAGATGCACAATCTTCTTTCAATTCCGGCCGAACGGAAGGAGATATCTGCTCAAAACTTTCTGTGCAGGTGCAGACAGTGGCACCCGACATTCCTGCGTTGTCGTTTTCCGCCGGACACTCTTTGGGCCGGAGCAGCACGCAGAAACACCTAGATTGAAGATAAGCGCCTTTTGCCATTGACCGCGACGAACATAGAAGATGCACAAATTTATTGCAATTCCGGCCGAATGGAAGGAGATATCTGCTCAAAACTTTCTGTGCAGGTGTAGACAGTGGCACCCGACATGCCTGCGTTGTCGTTTTCCGCCGGGCACTCTTTGGGCCGGAGCAGCTCGCAGAAACACCTAGATTGAAGATAAGCGCCTTTTGCCATTGACCGCGACGAACATAGAAGATGCACAATCTTCTTTCAATTCCGGCAGAACGGAAGGAGATATCTGCTCAAACCTTTCTGTGCAGGTGCAGACAGTGGCACCCGACATGCCTGCGTTGTCGTTTTCCGCCGGGCAATCTTTGGGCCGGCGCAGCACGCAGAAACACCTAGATTGAAGATAAGCGCCTTTTTGTCATTGACCGCGACCTACATTGAAGATGCACAATCTTCTTTCAATTCCGGCCGAACGGAAGGAGATATCTGCTCAAAACATTCTGTGCAGGTGCAGACAGTGGCACCCGACATGCCTGGGTTGTCGTTTTCCGCCGGGCACTCTTTGGGCCGGCGCAGCACGCAGAAACACCTAGATTGAAGATAAGCGTCTTTTTGTCATTGACCGCGACCTACATTGAAGATGCACAATCTTCTTTCAATTCCGGCCGAACGGAAGGAGATATCTGCTCAAAACTTTCTGTGCAGGTGCAGACAGTGGCACCTGACATGCCTGCGTTGTCGTTTTCCGCCGGGCACTCTTTGGGCCGGAGCAGCACGCAGAAACACCTAGATTGAAGATAAGCGCCTTTTGTCATTGACCGCGACGAACATAGAAGATGCACAAACTTCTTGCAATTCCGGCCGAATGGAAGGAGATATCTGCTCAAAACTTTCTGTGCAGGTGTAGACAGTGGCACCCGACATGCCTGCGTTGTCGTTTTCCGCCGGGCACTCTTTGGGCCGGAGCAGCACGCAGAAACACCTAGATTGCAGATAAGGGCTTTTTGACATTGACCGCGACCAATATTGAAGATGCACAAACGTCTTGCAATTCCGGCCGAACGAAAGAAGATATCTGCTCAACACTTTATGTGCAGGTGCAGACAGTGGCACCCGACATGCCTGCGTTGTCGTTTTCCGCCGGGCACTCTTTGGGCCGGCGCAGCACGCAGAAACACCTAGATTGAAGATAAGCGCCTTTTGCCATTGACCGCGATGAACATAGAAGATGCACAAACGTCTTGCAATTCCGGCCGAATGGAAGGAGATATCTGCTCAAAACTTTCTGTGCAGGTGTAGACAGTGGCACCCGACATGCCTGCGTTGTCGTTTTCCGCCGGGCACTCTTTGGGCCGGCGCAGCACGCAGAAACACCTAGATTGAAGATAAGCGCCTTTTTGTCATTGACCGCGACCTACATTGAAGATGCACAATCTTCTTTCAATTCCGGCCGAACGGAAGGAGATATCTGCTCAAAACTTTCTGTGCAGGTGCAGACAGTGGCACCCGACATGCCTGCGTTGTCGTTTTCCGCCGGGCACTCTTTGGGCCGGCGCAGCACGCAGAAACACCTAGATTGAAGATAAGCGCCTTTTGCCATTCACCGCGACGAACATAGAAGATGCACAAACTTCTTGCAATTCCGGCCGAATGGAAGGAGTTATCTGCTCAAAACTTACTGTGCAGGTGTAGACAATGGCACCCGACATGCCTGCGTTGTCGTTATCCGCCGAGCACTCTTTGGGCCGGAGCAGCACGCAGAAACACCTAGATTGCAGATAAGGGCTTTTTGACATTGACCGCGACCAATATTGAAGATGCACAATCTTCTTGCAATTCCGGCCGAACGAAAGAAGATATCTGCTCAAAACTTTCTGTGCAGGTGCAGACAGTGGCACCCGACATGCCTGCGTTGTCGTTTTCCGCCGGGCACTCTTTGGGCCGGCGCAGCACGCAGAAACACCTAGATTGAAGATAAGCGCCTTTTTGTCATTGACCGCGACCTACATTGAAGATGCACAATCTTCTTTCAATTCCGGCCGAACGGAAGGAGATATCTGCTCAAAACTTTCTGTGCAGGTGCAGACAGTGGCACCCGACATGCCTGCGTTGTCGTTTTCCACCGGGCACTCTTTGGGCCGGCGCAGCACGCAGAAACACCTAGATTGAAGATAAGCGCCTTTTGCCATTGACCGCGACGAACATAGAAGATGCACAAACGTCTTGCAATTCCGGCTGAATGGAAGGAGATATCTGCTCAAAACTTTCTGTGCAGGTGTAGACAGTGGCACCCGACATGCCTGCGTTGTCATTTTCCGCCGGGCACTCTTTGGGCCGCAGCAGCACGCAGAAACACCTAGATTGCAGATAAGGGCTTTTTGACATTGACCGCGACCAATATTGCAGATGCACAAACGTCTTGCAATTCCGGCCGAACGAAAGAAGATATCTGCTCAAAACTTTCTGTGCAGGTGCAGACAGTGGCACCCGACATGCCTGCGTTGTCGTTTTCCGCCGGGCACTCTTTGGGCCGGCGCAGCACGCAGAAACACCTAGATTGAAGATAAGCGCCTTTTTGTCATTGACCGCGACCTACATTGAAGATGCACAATCTTCTTTCAATTCCGGCCGAACGGAAGGAGATATCTGCTCAAAACATTATGTGCAGGTGCAGACAGTGGCACCCGACATGCCTGCGTTGTCGTTTTCCGCCGGGCACTCTTTGGGCCGGAGCAGCACGCAGAAACACCTAGATTGAAGATAAGCGCCTTTTGCCATTGACCGCGACGAACATAGAAGATGCACAATCTTCTTTCAATTCCGGCAGAACGGAAGGAGATATCTGCTCAAACCTTTCTGTGCAGGTGCAGACAGTGGCACCCGACATGCCTGGGTTGTCGTTTTCCGCCGGGCACTCTTTGGGCCGGCGCAGCACGCAGAAACACCTAGATTGAAGATAAGCGCCTTTTTGTCATTGACCGCGACCTACATTGAAGATGCACAATCTTCTTTCAATTCCGGCCGAACGGAAGGAGATATCTGCTCAAAACACCCGACATGCCTGCGTTGTCGTTTTCCGCCGGACACTCTTTGGGCCGGCGCAGCACGCAGAAACACCTAGATTGAAGATAAGCGCCTTTTGCCATTGACCGCGACGAACATAGAAGATGCACAAACGTCTTGCAATTCCGGCCGAATGGAAGGAGATATCTGCTCAAAACTTTCTGTGCAGGTGTAGACAGTGGCACCCGACATGCCTGCGTTGTCGTTTTCCGCCGGGCACTCTTTGGGCCGGCGCAGCACGCAGAAACACCTAGATTGAAGATAAGCGCCTTTTGCCATTGACCGCGACGAACATAGAAGATGCACAAACGTCTTGCAATTCCGGCCGAATGGAAGGAGATATCTGCTCAAAACTTTCTGTGCAGGTGCAGACAGTGGCACCCGACATGCCTGCGTTGTCGTTTTCCGCCGGGCACTCTTTGGGCCGGAGCAGCACGCAGAAAAACCTAGATTGCAGATAAGGGCTTTTTGACATTGACCGCGACCAATATTGCAGATGCACAAACGTCTTGCAATTCCGGCCGAACGAAAGAAGATATCTGCTCAAAACTTTCTGTGCAGGTGCAGACAGTGGCACCCGACATGCCTGCGTTGTTGTTTTCCGCCGGGCACTCTTTGGGCCGGCGCAGCACGCAGAAACACCTAGATTGAAGATAAGCGCCTTTTTGTCATTGACCGCGACCTACATTGAAGATGCACAATCTTCTTTCAATTCCGGCCGAACGGAAGGAGATATCTGCTCAAAACATTATGTGCAGGTGCAGACAGTGGCACCCGACATGCCTGCGTTGTCGTTTTCCGCCGGGCACTCTTTGGGCCGGCGCAGCACGCAGAAACACCTAGATTGAAGATAAGCGCCTTTTTGTCATTGACCGCGACCTACATTGAAGATGCACAATCTTCTTTCAATTCCGGCCGAACGGAAGGAGATATCTGCTCAAAACTTTCTGTGCAGGTGCAGACAGTGGCACCCGACATTCCTGCGTTGTCGTTTTCCGCCGGGCATTCTTTGGGCCGGCGCAGCACGCAGAAACACCTAGATTGAAGATAAGCGCCTTTTTGTCATTGACCGCGACCTACATTGAAGATGCACAATCTTCTTTCAATTCCGGCCGAACGGAAGGAGATATCTGCTCAAAACTTTCTGTGCAGGTGCAGACAGTGGCACCCGACATGCCTGCGTTGTCGTTTTCCGCCGGGCACTCTTTGGGCCGGCGCAGCACGCAGAAACACCTAGATTGAAGATAAGCGCCTTTTGCCATTCACCGCGACGAACATAGAAGATGCACAAACTTCTTGCAATTCCGGCCGAATGGAAGGAGATATCTGCTCAAAACTTTCTGTGCAGGTGTAGACAATGGCACCCGACTTGCCTGCGTTGTCGTTATCCGCCGGGCACTCTTTGGGCCGGAGCAGCACGCAGAAATTCCTAGATTGCAGATAAGGGCTTTTTGACATTGACCGCGACCAATATTAAAGATGCACAATCTTCTTGCAATTCCGGCCGAACGAAAGAAGATATCTGCTCAAAACTTTCTGTGCAGGTGCAGACAGTGGCACCCGACATGCCTGCCTTGTCGTTTTCCGCCGGGCACTCTTTGGGCCGGCGCAGCACGCAGAAACACCTAGATTGAAGATAAGCGCCTTTTGCCATTGACCGCGACGAACATAGAAGATGCACAAACGTCTTGCAATTCCGGCTGAATGGAAGGAGATATCTGCTCAAAACTTTCTGTGCAGGTGTAGACAGTGGCACCCGACATGCCTGCGTTGTCGTTTTCCGCCGGGCACTCTTTGGGCCGGAGCAGCACGCAGAAACACCTAGATTGCAGATAAGGGCTTTTTGACATTGACCGCGACCAATATTGCAGATGCACAAACGTCTTGCAATTCCGGCCGAACGAAAGAAGATATCTGCTCAAAACTTTCTGTGCAGGTGCAGACAGTGGCACCCGACATGCCTGCGTTGTTGTTTTCCGCCGGGCACTCTTTGGGCCGGCGCAGCACGCAGAAACACCTAGATTGAAGATAAGCGCCTTTTTGTCATTGACCGCGACCTACATTGAAGATGCACAATCTTCTTTCAATTCCGGCCGAACGGAAGGAGATATCTGCTCAAAACATTATGTGCAGGTGCAGACAGTGGCACCCGACATGCCTGCGTTGTCGTTTTCCGCCGGGCACTCTTTGGGCCGGCGCAGCACGCAGAAACAGCTAGATTGAAGATAAGCGCCTTTTTGTCATTGACCGCGACCTACATTGAAGATGCACAATCTTCTTTCAATTCCGGCCGAACGGAAGGAGATATCTGCTCAAAACTTTCTGTGCAGGTGCAGACAGTGGCACCCGACATGCCTGCGTTGTCGTTTTCCGCCGGGCACTCTTTGGGCCAGAGCAGCACGCAGAAATACCTAGATTGAAGATAAGCGCCTTTTGTCATTGACCGCGACGAACATAGAAGATGCACAAACTTCTTGCAATTCCAGCCGAATGGAAGGAGATATCTGCTCAAAACTTTCTGTGCAGGTGTAGACAGTGGCACCCGACATGCCTGCGTTGTCGTTTTCCGCCGGGCACTCTTTGGGCCGGAGCAGCACGCAGAAACACCTAGATTGAAGATAAGCGCCTTTTGTCATTGACCGCGACGAACATAGAAGATGCACAAACTTCTTGCAATTCCGGCCGAATGGAAGGAGATATCTGCTCAAAACTTTCTGTGCAGGTGTAGACAGTGGCACCCGACATGCCTGCGTTGTCGTTTTCCGCCGGGCACTCTTTGGGCCGGAGCAGCACGCAGAAACACCTAGATTGAAGATAAGCGCCTTTTGCCATTGACCGCGACGAACATAGAAGATGCACAATCTTCTTTCAATTCCGGCAGAACGGAAGGAGATATCTGCTCAAACCTTTCTGTGCAGGTGCAGACAGTGGCACCCGACATGCCTGGGTTGTCGTTTTCCGCCGGGCACTCTTTGGGCCGGCGCAGCACGCAGAAACACCTAGATTGAAGATAAGCGCCTTTTTGTCATTGACCGCGACCTACATTGAAGATGCACACACTTCTTTCAATTCCGGCCGAACGGAAGGAGATATCTGCTCAAAACTTTCTGTGCAGGTGCAGACAGTGGCACCCGACATGCCTGCGTTGTCGTTTTCCGACGGACACTCTTTGGGCCGGCGCAGCACGCAGAAACACCTAGATTGAAGATAAGCGCCTTTTGCCATTGACCGCGACGAACATAGAAGATGCACAAACGTCTTGCAATTCCGGCCGAATGGAAGGAGATATCTGCTCAAAACTTTCTGTGCAGGTGTAGACAGTGGCACCCGACATGCCTGCGTTGTCGTTTTCCGCCGGGCACTCTTTGGGCCGGAGCAGCACGCAGAAACACCTAGATTGCAGATAAGGGCTTTTTGACATTGACCGCGACCAATATTGCAGATGCACAAACGTCTTGCAATTCCGGCCGAACGAAAGAAGATATCTGCTCAAAACTTTCTGTGCAGGTGCAGACAGTGGCACCCGACATGCCTGCGTTGTCGTTTTCCGCCGGGCACTCTTTGGGCCGGCGCAGCACGCAGAAACACCTAGATTGAAGATAAGCGCCTTTTGCCATTGACCGCGACGAACATAGAAGATGCACAATCTTCTTTCAATTCCGGCAGAACGGAAGGAGATATCTGCTCAAACCTTTCTGTGCAGGTGCAGACAGTGGCACCCGACATGCCTGGGTTGTCGTTTTCCGCCGGGCACTCTTTGGGCCGGCGCAGCACGCAGAAACACCTAGATTGCAGATAAGGGCTTTTTGACATTGACCGCGACCAATATTGCAGATGCACAAACGTCTTGCAATTCCGGCCGAACGAAAGAAGATATCTGCTCAAAACTTTCTGTGCAGGTGCAGACAGTGGCACCCGACATGCCTGCGTTGTCGTTTTCCGCCGGGCACTCTTTGGGCCGGCGCAGCACGCAGAAACACCTAGATTGAAGATAAGCGCCTTTTGCCATTGACCGCGACGAACATAGAAGATGCACAATCTTCTTTCAATTCCGGCAGAACGGAAGGAGATATCTGCTCAAACCTTTCTGTGCAGGTGCAGACAGTGGCACCCGACATGCCTGGGTTGTCGTTTTCCGCCGGGCACTCTTTGGGCCGGCGCAGCACGCAGAAACACCTAGATTGAAGATAAGCGCCTTTTTGTCATTGACCGCGACCTACATTGAAGATGCACAATCTTCTTTCAATTCCGGCCGAACGGATGGAGATATCTGCTCAAAACTTTCTGTGCAGGTGCAGACAGTGGCACCCGACATGCCTGCGTTGTCGTTTTCCGCCGGACACTCTTTGGGCCGGTGCAGCACGCAGAAACACCTAGATTGAAGATAAGCGCCTTTTGCCATTGACCGCGACGAACATAGAAGATGCACAAACGTCTTGCAATTCCGGCCGAATGGAAGGAGATATCTGCTCAAAACTTTCTGTGCAGGTGTAGACAGTGGCACCCGACATGCCTGCGTTGTCGTTTTCCGCCGGGCACTCTTTGGGCCGGAGCAGCACGCAGAAACACCTAGATTGCAGATAAGGGCTTTTTGACATTGACCGCGACCAATATTGCAGATGCACAAACGTCTTGCAATTCCGGCCGAACGAAAGAAGATATCTGCTCAAAACTTTCTGTGCAGGTGCAGACAGTGGCACCCGACATGCCTGCGTTGTCGTTTTCCGCCGGGCACTCTTTGGGCCGGCGCAGCACGCAGAAACACCTAGATTGAAGATAAGCGCCTTTTTGTCATTGACCGCGACCTACATTGAAGATGCACAATCTTCTTTCAATTCCGGCCGAACGGAAGGAGATATCTGCTCAAAACTTTCTGTGCAGGTGCAGACAGTGGCACCCGACATGCCTGCGTTGTCGTTTTCCACCGGGCACTCTTTGGGCCGGCGCAGCACGCAGAAACACCTAGATTGAAGATAAGCGCCTTTTGCCATTGACCGCGACGAACATAGAAGATGCACAAACGTCTTGCAATTCCGGCTGAATGGAAGGAGATATCTGCTCAAAACTTTCTGTGCAGGTGTAGACAGTGGCACCCGACATGCCTGCGTTGTCGTTTTCCGCCGGGCACTCTTTGGGCCGGAGTAGCACGCAGAAACACCTAGATTGCAGATAAGGGCTTTTTGACATTGACCGCGACCAATATTGCAGATGCACAAACGTCTTGCAATTCCGGCCGAACGAAAGAAGATATCTGCTCAAAACTTTCTGTGCAGGTGCAGACAGTGGCACCCGACATGCCTGCGTTGTTGTTTTCCGCCGGGCACTCTTTGGGCCGGCGCAGCACGCAGAAACACCTAGATTGAAGATAAGCGCCTTTTTGTCATTGACCGCGACCTACATTGAAGATGCACAATCTTCTTTCAATTCCGGCCGAACGGAAGGAGATATCTGCTCAAAACATTATGTGCAGGTGCAGACAGTGGCACCCGACATGCCTGCGTTGTCGTTTTTCGCCGGGCACTCTTTGGGCAGGCGCAGCACGCAGAAACAGCTAGATTGAAGATAAGCGCCTTTTTGTCATTGACCGCGACCTACATTGAAGATGCACAATCTTCTTTCAATTCCGGCCGAACGGAAGGAGATATCTGCTCAAAACTTTCTGTGCAGGTGCAGACAGTGGCACCCGACATGCCTGCGTTGTCGTTTTCCGCCGGGCACTCTTTGGGCCGTCGCAGCACGCAGAAACACCTAGATTGAAGATAAGCGCCTTTTGCCATTCACCGCGACGAACATAGAAGATGCACAAACTTCTTGCAATTCCGGCCGAATGGAAGGAGATATCTGCTCAAAACTTTCTGTGCAGGTGCAGACAGTGGCACCCGACATGCCTGCGTTGTCGTTTTCCGCCGGGCACTCTTTGGGCCGGAGCAGCACGCAGAAACACCTAGATTGAAGATAAGCGCCTTTTGTCATTGACCGCGACGAACATAGAAGATGCACAATCTTCTTTCAATTCCGGCAGAATGGAAGGAGATATCTGCTCAAACCTTTCTGTGCAGGTGCAGACAGTGGCACCCGACATGCCTGCGTTGTCGTTTTCCGCCGGGCACTCTTTGGGCCGGAGCAGCACGCAGAAACACCTAGATTGAAGATAAGCGCCTTTTGCCATTGACCGCGACGAACTTAGAAGATGCACAATCTTCTTTCAATTCCGGCAGAATGGAAGGAGATATCTGCTCAAACCTTTCTGTGCAGGTGCAGACAGTGGCACCCGACATGCCTGGGTTGTCGTTTTCCGCCGGGCACTCTTTGGGCCGGCGCAGCACGCAGAAACACCTAGATTGAAGATAAGCGCCTTTTTGTCATTGACCGCGACCTACATTGAAGATGCACAATCTTCTTTCAATTCCGGCCGAACGGAAGGAGATATCTGCTCAAAACTTTCTGTGCAGGTGTAGACAATGGCACCCGACATGCCTGCGTTGTCGTTTTCCGCCGGGCACTCTTTGGGCCGGCGCAGCACGCAGAAACACCTAGATTGAAGATAAGCGCCTTTTGCCATTCACCGCGACGAACATAGAAGATGCACAAACTTCTTGCAATTCCGGCCGAATGGAAGGAGATATCTGCTCAAAACTTTCTGTGCAGGTGCAGACAGTGGCACCCGACATGCCTGCGTTGTCGTTTTCCGCCGGGCACTCTTTGGGCCGGAGCATTACGCAGAAACACCTAGATTGAAGATAAGCGCCTTTTTGTCATTGACCGAGAGCTACATTGAAGATGCACAATCTTCTTTCAATTCCGGCCGAACGGAAGGAGATATCTGCTCAAAACTTTCTGTTCAGGTGCAGACAGTGGCACCCGACATGCCTGCGTTGTCGTTTTCCGCCGGGCACTCTTTGGGCCGGAGCAGCACGCAGAAACACCTAGATTGCAGATAAGGGCTTTTTGACATTGACCGCGACCAATATTGAAGATGCACAATCTTCTTGCAATTCCGGCCGAACGAAAGAAGATATCTGCTCAAAACTTTCTGTGCAAGTGCAGACAGTGGCACCCGACATGCCTGCGTTGTCGTTTTCCACCGGGCACTCTTTGGGCCGGCGCAGCACGCAGAAACACCTAGATTGAAGATAAGCGCCTTTTGCCATTGACCGCGACGAACATAGAAGATGCACAAACGTCTTGCAATTCCGGCCGAATGGAAGGAGATATCTGCTCAAAACTTTCTGTGCAGGTGCAGACAGTGGCACCCGACATGCCTGCGTTGTCGTTTTCCGCCGGGCACTCTTTGGGCCGGAGCAGCACGCAGAAACACCTAGATTGCAGATAAGGGCTTTTTGACATTGACCGCGACCAATATTGCAGATGCACAAACGTCTTGCAATTCCGGCCGAACGAAAGAAGATATCTGCTCAAAACTTTCTGTGCAGGTGCAGACAGTGGCACCCGACATGCCTGCGTTGTTGTTTTCCGCCGGGCACTCTTTGGGCCGGCGCAGCACGCAGAAACACCTAGATTGAAGATAAGCGCCTTTTTGTCATTGACCGCGACCTACATTGAAGATGCACAATCTTCTTTCAATTCCGGCCGAACGGAAGGAGATATCTGCTCAAAACTTTCTGTGCAGGTGCAGACAGTGGCACCCGACATGCCTGCGTTGTCGTTTTCCGCCAGGCACTCTTTGGGCCGGCGCAGCACGCAGAAACACCTAGATTGAAGATAAGCGCCTTTTGCCATTCACCGCGACGAACATAGAAGATGCACAAACTTCTTGCAATTCCGGCCGAATGGAAGGAGATATCTGCTCAAAA